>NC_136492.1:129954518-129992018 GCF_053919585.1 Euprymna scolopes
ATATATATATATATATATATATATATATATATATGTGGGTGTGTGTGATCGTACATATATTCATGTGCACACACACATAAATATAAATATATCTTTATATATGTATTTGTGTATATGTATATATGCATATGTACATATGTATGTATACGTACATAAATCTATATGAAAGTTTATATGTGTGTATATATGTATATATATATATATATATATATTTATCTATCTATCTATCTATATATATATATGTGTGTGGGTGTGTCTTAAATATATACATATATATTTAACGATATATATATATAAATATATAGGTAGATATAGCTATATATATATATATATATACATATATTTAACGATATATACATATATAAATATATAGGTAGATATAGCTATATATATATGTATATATATGTATATATATATATATATATATATATATATATATATATATATATATATATATAAGAATCTTTACACATTTTGCATATTTGGTGGCTTAAACGTATCAGATACAAATTGTCATAAATACTATTATAATGTTGAAAAACCTAAAAATTTTCAGCTTGTTTTGTCCGATACAACCAATGTTTATTTTGCATTCTCGATTTAAAGTATTTGTTGTTTTTGTTTGTTTTAAATGGACATGAATACAACAATACTTCAATTAAAAAATCAGCAGTTATAGAAGGCGAATGAGGTATTCGAAGTTTAAACATTTAAGATATATATTTTTTTTTAATTTGTTTTTTTTTTTTTTAAATCACAAGTGTGGATTTTATTTTTCTTGGCATATATATATATATATATATATATATATATATATATATATATATATATATATGTATATATTAGCACTTTCTTTGCAATTTTATAAGTCCGTAAACTCAACGATATATTATGAAGGCTCGTTGATTTGAACTTTCGTGAATATTATCAGCTTCGTTATTACATCGTGGCAAACGAAATGCAAGTTTTTTTTTTTTTATATGGCTCATTATATTGATACTAGTTTAAGACAACAAATAACAACTTAATTAAAATTAAATGTTTAATTAGTAAAAAATATATGTAAAAAGTAAGAGTTAATTAGATTTTAAGCAACTTGTTTTCAATCGATTCGTTAACGGCTAAGTTACATTCATTCACAACAAATCAAATAGCTAAAGAGAAAACTTTTGCTATATATGGCCGACCCTGTTCATACTGATATTGAATCAAATACTGAAAATATACAACTTAAATACGTTTCTGTAAATATATATAAGGAATGAAAAAATACCAGCGGTGGTTGACGTTATGTTTTAAGAAAAATAGAAAAACCGAATGAAATTATTAAAAAATCAACGTTTCGTCCTTATTTCATAGGACATCTTCAGGATAATTGAAATATTTTTTCTTTTCTTACATTTTTATTTCAATTATCCTGAAGATGTCCTATGAAATAAGGACGAAACGTTCATTTTTTAATAATTTCATTCGGTTTTTCTATTTTTCTTAAAACATATATATATATATATATATGTGTGTGTGTATATGTATGTATATATGTATATATATATGTATGTATACATATGTATATATGTGTGTGTGTATATGTATGTATATATGTATATATATATGTATGTATACATATGTATATATGTATGTATATATATGTATGTATATATATGTATATGTGTATGTATATATATATATGTATATATATATATATGTATGTATACATATGTATATATATGTATGTATATATATGTATATATATGTATGTATATATATGTATATATATGATATATATGTACGCATATATATATGTATGTATGTATATATGTTTGTATATATGTATATATGTATATATATATGTATATGTATATATATGTATATGTATATATATATGCATGTATCTATATGCATGTATATATATGGATATATGTATATATATATATGGATATATTTGTATATATATATGTATATTTGTATACATATTTATATATAAATGTGTGTATATATGTATATATATATGTGTGTATATATGTATATATATGTATATATGTGTGTATATATGCATATATAAGTATGTGTATATATGTATGTATGTATATATATATATATATATATATATATATATATATATATATATATATATATATATATATATATATATATATATATATATATATGTATGTATATATATTAGCCACTTTTCTTTGTCTTATATACAGTTCTGGTTTTGCTATGTAAGGAGATGTGTATTGTCTTTCATTAATTTATTAATAAAAGTATTACATAACAATATGTATTAAATCTGTTACTGTTTATTTTCTTACAGGTAAGTTTACAATATCCTTTCCTGTGAAAAAACAATCCACGCATAAAGGTAAGTCTCATTCTAATAAATTGTCTGATTAGTGTCTCGCTTTTTTAGCTATAGTTTTTAAACCCGAATTAGGGTGATCGTTACGTCCGAATGGTTTAATGGCAACACAAATCCCCAATTATTTATTCGTAGTTGCACCGTTTCGTCTTGCTTTCTTATTGACAACACCGGTGAATGTCTTGTCTTTTTTCTGGTAATTAGCGTTTACACGACTCTTGGTCATTCTTCAAAGAAGATTTATCGTACATTTCTTTTTTTCCGAGCAGTTTTCCGGCATGTTCCATTCATTAGAATTGTTTATCAGCCATCATCTTTACATTATATAGCAACATCATTTACACAATATATATGGGTTTACTTGGTTTGCTAACTGTTTTGTTTTTGTAAATACACAACGATCTTCTTTCCTCTATTTATGATTCCACTTGGTTTGATGTCATTTAGTCAATAACTTTACAATATGCTAATGTACGAACATTTACATTGTCTATTAATAATTCTAACAAAGCAATATTATCATATTGATGAGGAAATGAACTATTTTAATACATCTTTTGTTGTTTTATTGTTATTTAAATTAATAGCCTACATTTAATTGATTCTTCTGTGTTGTCAACTTTGATTTAGATATTGTTTGATTTAGTCGTCCTTTATGTTCACCAGAGATATCGATGCATTTTGTAAATTTATTTTTAAAGAAATTTGCATTGATTTCCAATCTGCTCAATTTTATATTTAAATTCTGTTAATTTTCGTGATACTTCCTCATGTGAAAACCAGTCATTTCGTCTCACATATATTATATTTATCGAACCTTTCTGTCATCCAACCACTCGGTTTATCAGAATTTTTGTAGGAATTTTTGACACCCCTAACACTAAACTGCGAATTAAATATAAAAATCTCGTAATTTCTCTGTTAAAAGTGGATTATTTATTTTCTTTATGGATTATACTTTCAAAATAAACTATTAAAGTTATTTTAAACAGTAATAATAATATTAAATAAAAAACAGTAATGAATTTTCCGAACTCAATATTTTTCAATTTTTAAACTTTAAAAATATATCAAAATTTTTCTATTGATTCTATTTATACGATATTTTTAGGGACTATGTGAAATTTCATGTTCTTTCTAATATACCGAATATAATATTTTAGACAAACGTATTTTTTAATTGTAGGCTCCCAATTTTCAAGTTTCTATTAAAACTTGAATAATTAATTTACTCACCGAAAAGTAAATAATTAATTTACTCACAAATTGAAGAGAAAAGGTGAATAAATAATATATTTAAATTTAAAACCCAAAAATGTAGTGTTTTTTAGAATTTTTCCTGTAAAGTTTGGAGTGTAAAACCTTTTTTTCTAAACCACGTTATTTGTTTTTTCTTCTTTTTTTAATGGAACCTTAATCCTTGCCCCTTTAATTGAAAAAAAATAGGGCTTGAATTACATTTTTCGAGGAGTTAGAAGCTTGGAAAGACAGGGGGTCGAATAATTCACGCCTCCCATTTTGAAATATCTATTAAAAAGTAAATAATTAATTTATGTACCAAAGTCTTATATATCAGAAATTGAAGAGAGAAGATCAATAATTAATATATTCAAATTAAAAAAAGAACTGTTTTATATAAATTTACCTGTAAAGTCCGAAGTTTAAAACCGTTTTTAACAAAAAAAAAAAAAAACACGTTGTTGTTTTTTTTGTTTTATTTCTAATGAATTTTTGCTCCTTTAATTGAAAAACAAATTAGGGCTTGAATTGCATTTTTTCTAGGAGTTTTAAGCTTGGAAAGATGGAGTGGAATTATTCACTATTTTCACGAAATTTCTGACACACCTATCCAAACAATACTCGGTGCTTGTAGAATTGTACGCCATTTACTACATAAAGATAGTGCTTAGCTATGCTTATACTACTCAGCGTATGGCTAGTAATTATGAAGTTTTCTTGTTCTAATAACTTAATTTTCGGTTCATTCAATAAGTGAAGTGCATTGGTATGCTAACTAATTTCATTGCCAATAGATTTATTCATACATTATGTTCCAAAATGTGCCTTTTCGGATATGTTTAGGATATATTCGCCATAATGCCAAGATAGTTACTCTTATTTTTTCATCAAGTGACTTCATATGTACATCTCAATAACTGTTAGTAGTGTTATACTTATATTTTATTACATCATCGATAATTACATAACCATTTAAAATGCATAATATCTCTCTCTCTCTCTCTCCCTCTGTATATATATATATATATATATATATATATATATATATATATATATATATATATATATATATATATATAAATGATGTTGTCAATATGACTAGCCTTGCATGGAAAAATAATTCTTGTTAAGTCGTTACGATACTAAATCTCTGACAATTGTTTATTTTTATTTCATAGATATTTTATTTTCGATATTTTTTTGAAATAAATAAGTTATAAACGTTCAGTAAGCAAACATATTAGTACTTACTTATAATATTTAATTCAGTATTATTTATTAATTTTCTTTATTGCGGACTATTATCCTCATCCTTTCTTAGCTGTTACCAGCTGACGAAGGCCACAAGAATAGTCGGCCGAAACACGCGTGAGACAACTAAGAAGAGACGATAATAATAGTCCGCAATAAAAAAGATTATTTCTTAATATATGAATATTTTTTAAGTAATTACTATATCTTATAGCATGCTATTAGAGACTTACTTTCATCAGATTAATTTTGAAAATGTAGCATGTGTAAATATTAGTCATCACGAGCAATTGAAAAAACAATACGAATTTTACAAAATACTAACAAAACCACGCAATATATGTATCGTATATAATGATATACATGAAGCAATTTGATAGACGTGCCAGCAACGAAGGCGTGACCACTGCTATTTAACTTAATTGCGATCACTCAGCTTCATTTTTCATATTCATATATGCGTAGCGTCAGAGTTGATTACGCATTGACATGACAAAGTGAGATGAGGATTAAAATGACATTAGTATAACATCCTCTTACTTTATAAATTGATGAAGCAGCGCAGAATCGCTTCTGTTTGGTCGTTTTAGAAACATGTCTCCATTCATTTACATGGAAGACATAACGCTTCTTGTCTACAAAATATGTGAAACAGATGAGAACTTTATGGAATAATTCGTCATGATAGACATGTGTTTATCACACACACAAGGAAAACCCATCGTTTAAGCACATACGAAATACCTTCAAAATGGGCATGTACATCATAGCAGTCATAATGTAGATTCAATGTTACATATAAATTAAAGCCACGTCGAATGTCGTACTATATGGATTCTTCGTGTATACCTTCATTGTCTTTTTCACAAATATACATTCACTGTTTGAGGTATACATAATTATGAAGCAACATATGCAGCCATTTAGAAATCGATGAATATGTATAGAACAAGTATATCATTGTATGCATAGTAGTACATAGTGTGACCTAACGAGAATTAATTCAATTTTTTGAGATTAGTAATAAAGTATATATGACATAATAAAATGCTTTAGTGTATTAAGAGCATAATGTTTCATGGGAAGCAATACATAGATATTTATCACATGTTCACCTCAAACAAGGCACATTGCCACTTTATTGTAGGGGGTTACTATCAAAGATATAGGCATAAGGGGTACTGTGTAGGAAGTTGAGCAGCAATATGTCGGTTCACGTTGCACTGTAACTTCTGCATATCAGTACAGTAAGGGAAGCAGGGACCCGGAAGGGTATTCCAAAGTCTAGCTGTTATGGGGAAGAAACTACTGGAGTAGAAGGCTCTCTTGCATCTAGGGATCTCTACTCTGAAAGGGTGGGATTTAGCTGTATGTCGGGTTTTTCGGGGGTATTTACGACGAGGGGGCACAAGTGCTTGCAGTTCATTTGAGCATTCACAGTTAAAGTACTTGTAGTACAGGCAGAGTGTTTGGAAATTTCGTCGATGTGACAGAGGCTGAAGTTGATCTGTCAGTACAGGGCATATCAGATTGGCGATTCTCTTTTGAACCTTGTCTAGGAGCGAGAGACTAGTGGAAGATGCACCGGCCCAAATATGAAAACAATATTCCATGCATGGGCGAATGGTGGCCTTATAGATGTATACGATACTTTAAGGCGTTAATAGCTTTCTAACACGGTAGGGAGAACCACCTTCTTCGCAGCGTCCTGGCAATGTTCTCAATGTAATTTCTCCCACTCATGTTTCTTGTAAACGTTAGGCCGAGGAGTTTAAATGGTGCACTTTCAGATGAATAGTCATTGGCCATTGCTACTGGTGGTAGGGAGGGTGTCTTGTACTTATTGAAGGAAAAAAAATTTAGTTTTGGCAGCATTGAAGGTGACCATCCATTTTTGCCTCCATTCCACTACGGATCGGAGGTTTTCCTCTAGTGTTTCTGCCATTTCTTTAGATATGTGTCCATTTGTTTTTCTGTCGCGTCGCATATATATATATATATATATATATATATATATATATATATATATATATATATATATATATATATATATGTAGTTGTAGAATTATTATTATTATGCTACCATGCAAAACTATCAAGCGTTATATGTAAATCGCCGCATTAAGATCACACCGTTATGTATGTATTATATCCCATTTAATATTTCTTCAGATTTGTGAACTGCATAACATATACATAATATATAGATTTAGAAATAAATGAATATGTATAGAACAAGTATATCATTGTATGGTTGTAGTTGCATCTTTAATTATGTATGAAAATGTGGAGAAATCACATTGTATCGCCATTGTCAGCGTTTTCGCTTTTCGGCAATTTTTTTAATAATGGGATATATTAAGACAACCAGTTACCCTTTACTTAAGAAAAACATAATAGAACTTGCACGATAACATGTAAGGCTGAACTGCCTGCCAGACTTGGCATCTTAGATTATATCTTGGGCATTCTAAAACAAAACTTTCAACATTCTAACACAAACTTGAAGAATCTATTCAACTCATACAATTATTTCTAGCTTCTATAAAATGTGTGTACTTTTACTTGAGTTAATTTTTGCGTACGAATGTCTCAGAAGTTATAACGGTCATCCCAGACGAGGCAAAAAACAACTTAGCCGTACGTGACCGCTACTTGAGATAATACAAAGGAAAGATTTACAGGATGTTTGTTTACGTCACCTTAACACTTATGCATATCGATAGAGTTAAGTATGATAAACGTAGCAGATCGGAAGAAATCATTAAAGTTAAAAGCTTTCTGGCATTAAGGGACCTTAGCAGTGAAGGGGTTAGATTTTGTTATTAACGGGTTTGTCGGGGATATATATGTCGAGGAAGCACATGGGTAACGGATTCATCCGATAACATGCCATTGAATGTTACACTGCGGCGAGTGGACAGAGTTAGACCTTACGTTTACAAGTAGGACATATCCAAAAAAGAGATGTTTGTGCTAGTTTAACAAGCGAAGATGATGCAACAACACTATATTCATGGTCGGATTGTGGCATTGTAGAGCGGCAGGATGCATATAATGGTCAGATGTTAACTTAATAATAAATATTAATCAAGCAAGAATTCCATAGATCATGTCTACTAATATTGTAGCTTTTTTATTGTCCTGCATCTCAACCACATATTACTGTATTGCAAGTATTTATTAATCTATTGACATTTCTGTCGCTTATTAAATTAAAATGTTCACTACTACATGAGTTTCTCTTATATGACAAATGTTTGAATTTGCATAATAATAAATAAATAATATGTTAAATCGTGAAACATAGAATAATATGTTATATCGTGAAACATAAAAATAGGTGTCTCTATTATTACGTACACATCATGGAATTAGTTTTCCTGAATTAGCAAGTAAATACTAATAGCATTTGTTCTAGGTTATTCTAGAGTGGCATTGTCGATATTGGCAATCTCTGCTATAGAAAATAGAATACTCTTCTATGATTTACATAATTCACTGCTTTCAGAATTAATTATTCGACACACCTCATAGACAGTTAACGCTTTACATTTCGGACTTTTTGAACAATTCCATAATATCCTTAACGGAAAAATCATGTCCTCATTATTGAGCTAATCATTGGGTTTTGTTATAAAGAAAATGTACATTTCTCTTCAAGATTATAGTGCCGGATATTAAACAAAGAATAGGACTAATGGATGTTACAAATTGTCTATTGTTACCGTTTAGCAGTCTGAGAATAAAGCGCAGAGAAAATTAAAAAAAAAAACCTCGAATACTTCATGCTTTACGAATGTATAACTTATATTTTTGCTTACTGAACGTTTATAGCTTTGAGAATACATACGCACTCAAGCAAACACACACATACACCCGTAAACAAATATATAAATATATATATATATATATATATATATATATATATATATATATATATATATATATATATATATATTGAAGTATACGCATCACTGTTCAAACAATGTAGTGAACTAACAGTATACAACAGTACAGGACAATGAAGCGTACGATTTTAAAAACGAAAACACGCCAGTTAGGATCATATTCCCGCCCTCTAAAGAAACTTTATATCAAATATCGATGTTGCCAGTTGGGGAATTTCTATTTTGTCGTGAAGCATATGATATAAACTATCATAGAAACAGATAATATAATATGGGAGAGAAACAGTTTTGCCAAGTAAATGAACAGGAATTCAGATTGTTTGTCATACAATTAGGTAAGTTTTATGGTATCTTAAACGGGCTTATAAAGAATGTTGCCTTAATTAATGTCTTCGTAATAAATATATCATAAAATATGTTGTTTTTCGTAACAGAATCATAAGAGTGTCAAGCTTTTACAAAACAGCAATGTAGAAAGTTGAGAGCTAATACAACTATATGATTATCAAAATAAAGCAAGAAATTAAAACATTGGAAATTTAAGGAACTTCGCATTAAACCTTACATTTTACTGTAATTTGACATTTCCTTATGAATTCTAAATTGGAAACAAAAATCAAATCTAATAAAATCTGAAACTGAATCTATTATTTTTATCATGCAAACACACATATAAAAAATAGTTCAATCACGAGACATGTTATTAAACATACGTCCATCTGTAATAAAAATATGGTAGAAAAGTAATGTTTTACGAAATGCTTCGCATAATTAGATTTATCGAACACACGAAACATTAATACAAAAGAATGCTTTCAAAAACAAAACGATCGCCAAATTCAAAAAGCATAAGCAGATCAAGAGTAAAAAAGTAGTATCTAGATGATAGTCGTTTGGAAAAGGTATGGCCATTAAGTATGCGTAATAATTTAGATAATAATTTGGATGAGAAAGTTGCAATCCAAAGCGAAATGAACTGACACATAGATTCAACTGTAGAAAAAATATAAAAACTTATGGATATATAATGGTTGCACTATGTGCAGATGTGTCTGTAAGCCAGTAAGTGGTTTGAAAATACATCTAAAAGCACGAAAAGATACTGGCGATTTCCCCTGCAACACCTGTGAACGATTATGCAAGAGCGAAGCTAGATTCAAGATTCCTTATGTGCACCTGGTCACATGGCACACATCTAAAGTCTTGACAAGCTTCTCTGAATAAGTAGAACTCACACAGTTTGAGTGTGTTCAAGACCAACGTAAACAAGTTCTTGAGGAATCGTTCCCTCAAATAATCCAAGTTAAAATATTCCTACTACTTATAGTTACTACGCTATAATCACTTTGGCTAAAGTATACCCCAAAATCATTATCCTCAAGTGACCTGTGGGCCTTGATATATGGTGAGTACTGTGTTAAAAAACAAACTATATATTCGCTCAATTTTGGATCTCCGTATTTGCTATTTGGTATATTGTGTATTAAGTCATGTGGAAAACATTGTAACGGAACATTGTCCTATGAAAAAAAAATGATAAGAGGTAGAGATTTAAAATTTGGAACTACGTGGGAGGTAGCTAAACCAAAAAAAACTAATAAAGTAAATTAAAACGATTTGGTAGTAACAGTAAAATAGTGTTAACTAAAATCATATTAATTATTATTAAAAAAAACATACATACTATCATGCGTATAAAATTATAACATATACCTAAACATCTCATGATTTTAACTATGACACATTCAATTTAAGATGAACTAATGCTCTAAAATAATTAATTATAGATGAATTACAGCTTAATTAAACCATCATTAGCGAGAAAATATCCAAAAAAATTGTATAACAAACATATAATAACAAATATTCCACGCAATAAACTAACGAATCCTCCCAAAGTGTTAACTCTGATAATTCTGTGTAGTTTAATTCTATAATTGTTGTCAAATGTGTCTCTCTCTCTCTCTCTCTATATATATATATATATATATATATATATATATATATAGAGAGAGAGAGAGAGAGAGAGAGAGAGAGATAGAAAAATACATATGTACATACATAGATAGATATGTATATATAAATATATATATATATATAGAGAGAGAGAGAGATAGAAAAATATATAAGTACATATATATATATATATATATATATATATATATATATATATATATATATATATATATATATATCAAAGTTCAAAAACTGTTTATATAAGATCCTCCAAAACTATAAAACTATACATGTAAATACGGTATCGACATATTTGCATGATGCCCCTTTTAATATATATTGAAATTTGGGAAATGCATAATATATAAATAACGTGGGGTAATAATATGCAAATGAAATAATACGCAGCTGCAATATGCAATAAATTTAAGTACATGTTTATATGTATATTTATATATACAGCATAGTACCATAACTAACATTATGGAAAATTATTATATCGAACATATCACAGTATATACGTAACATTCGAAAATATCACGGTATATAGGTAAAATTGTAGATACAAGAAAATCTTATACAAAATAAAAGTAATCCCTGGAAGACAAAATAACCCGATTGATTGACATTGTATATGAATATTTGTGAGCTCGTTCGTTGAATATAGATGCGACTACCACAAAATATACAACTAGTGCTAAATTAAGAGGCGCATATTATGGGTACTTAGGTTTCTCCTTAGCTCGTTCATACCGCAATTTAAACGCGCACAGTTACATTCGTATGCGCTCGACATCCGTTCAGTAATCTGCCCCATTATTTAACAGAAGTGGCATTAGAAATTGCGTCGGCAAACTTCCGTTTCCTTCACATATAGATGGATTCGACGGTAAAAGCCGGAAACTCCACACGTTATCTTATCCCAAAGCGAAGAATGTAAACCTCATTAAGATTCCAGTACGTAATCCGAAAGTTATGCAAAATAAAACATCGTGTATATAAAACTCTTTTTTATGTTCGTATATATTTATCCAAAAAAAAAAAAGAACAAAAAAGTTCAAGGTATAGGGGGGAAAAGTAATAAAAACAAATATCTAGAATTCTGTCATGGAGAAGAAAAAGTTTTCTCCAACATTACTACAAGTTATTAAAAGAATCTCGGAATGGATTCGATTATGAATACATAGTAATACGTGGTGTAATCTAAAGAGAATTAATTCTATTTTATGCGATATCATGAGAGTAGTAATAAAGTGTATATGACACAAGAGTATGATTTACTCTATAAAGAGCATAACGTTTCATGGGAAGCAATATATATATATATATATATATAATTATTTTTTACTATAATAATGAAATACCTACAGACACTAGTGTTTCATCCTTTCGGGGATCTTCAGTGCAGGGTGTCACGATTACTACCAGTCGAACGATTCGAACCCCGTTTCACGAGACATCTCTGGCTCGATTAGCGGAGACCTAATCCATTCGGCTACCATTAACCGCTTGAAATAACGTTGAATTTAAAACATCTTAATTTCAAGTGTTCATTTACGCCAGACAGAGAGTGATCTAATCGTTATACGATGATCTAGGCATAAGAGCTAAATTGACCGACTTTTAATTCAACTGAAAGTGCTCAACGATAAGAAACGAATTTGACACCAACACAACACACACACACACACACACACATATATATATATAATAAATACAGACAGAACACAACACACACACCTATATATATATATATATATATATATATATATATATATATATATATATATATATATATATATATATATAGTCGCATCTTCACTTTCGTCTCGATTTCGAACACAGATGACGTATTTTTGGCCTACCCTCCGAGGCAGGGAAAGTTTGATAATGGATACCCAACTATGGACAGATATGTAGAAATTATGAAGTACACACACACACACACACACACACACATAGTTGTAGAATTATTATTATTCTATCATGCAAATCTATTAAGCGTTATATGTAAATCGCAGCATTAAGATCACATCATCATGTCTGTATTATGTCCCTTTGATATTTCTTATAGTTTGTGAATTGCATATTATAAACATAATGTAGAATTATGAATGTCCAAAGGAGACATTATGCCCCTGTGATAATCAATATATATATATATATATATATATATATATATATATATATATATATATATATATATATATATATATATATATATGTGTGTGTGTGTGTGTGTGTGTGTGTGTGTATACATGCATATATATAAAGAAATGAAATGGTTTCCGTTACCTTAAAGAAGTTTTATGAATAGCTCAAACACTCAGTAGACATGTATAAAGCAAAATGATATATATAATTTGACTATAAATGTAATATATATATATATATATATATATATATATATATATATATACACACATATATACTATCTATAAATGCTTAAATTATATTATAACGTTATGTTAAACTCGTTGCCCAGTGTAAGACTTCCCTTAACTATCTAAGTATGGTGGTTGTTAGTGTTACTGTGGTTGGTAGCCAAGCATTTAACATCCTCAGCTTAATACGTCTTTCGGAATAGATACATTGCTTACCTCATTGTGTTACCACCGGCTGTAGGAATTGAGAAAAACTTACATCGTCATGTTAAGAACGGGTTTCGGATAGGAACCCCGCAATATTCCACTGTTTAAACGGCTTACGCAATAGACACCCACTGTTATATGTGAGGTTTGCTGGCAGAATAATTGTCCAAAATTTTACTTTAATAATCGCTGTCTTGATCCAACGCGCAAATCAACAAACAAAGTTGGGGATAGCACTGTTACTCGGATACAATAAGATTTGTTCTTCGCCCGTGCGTACTAATAGGGGCATAATACAGGGTTTCATATAGTGAAAACTACGTATGCCCATTAATTATATGGGATTTTCATTGTGAGCATAGCTATGAACTTATGAACTCCTCCCATTTGAAAAAAGTACGTAGATGTATCATAGGTCAAATGTTGTCTGTAAGAAAAGAAAAAAGAAAAAAAAAACACGGGGTTTATAACAAAATATGTCTTCGGCCGTGTTGTTTTTTCCGAACTCCCAATCTTTAACTTTTAAGAACAATTTATGAAATGGAAACCCACATCACCATGCAAGAACGGCTTTCGGAATGGGCATCTCCCCTTGTGAGTAGGGGAGGAGTTGTCAAAATATTTGCTCAAAATTTAACCTTGATAATCGCTTTCTCGATCCCCACGCCAATTACTATGAACCTAAAGGGATAAAACATCGTAATTTTAAATAAAAAAACATGTCTATAATTGCCCTATAATCATATATATATATATATATATATATATATATATATATATATATATATATATATGCATATATATGTGTGTATATATGCATATTACTGTATATATATGCATATATATGTGTGTATATATGCATATTATTGTATATATATGCATATATATGTGTATATATAGATGTATATATGCATATATATATATATATGTATATATGCATATATATATGCATATATATGTATATATATATGCATATATATATATATGTATATATGCATATATATGTATATACATGCATTTATATATGTATATATATGCATATATATGTATATATGCATATATATGTATATATATGCATATATATGTATATATACGCATATATATGTACATATATGCATATATGTATGTATATATGTATGCATATATATGTGTATATATGCATATATACATAAGTATATATATATATATATATATATATATATTTCCGAAATTAATAATGGAGTACGTCGCATGGAATTACAAGCATGACATTTTACCATACACCTGAATATATATATATATATATATATATATATGTATATATATATATACATATATAAATAAATATATATATATATATTTATATATATATATATTTGTTTGGAGGTACCGAATTTATATACAGTTTGGAAAATAATGAGCGGAAGTTTCTTAAGCGCTCTTTAACAGGAGAAAATCGATAGCGTACAAAATAATTTCATGTCGAAAACAAAGAGTTCTAATGGTCAACTTATTAAATATGCCAAAAGTACGGGGACACTTAGATATATGTGTTAACGTTTAGAAAACGATTAAAATGTTGGCACAACGAGTGGGGGGGGAAACAACAAAAAACGGAGAAAAGATTCAAAGTTCCCCAAATAAGTTTGATGTTTCATTTTGTCGGCACAAAAAAGGTTGACGCACCGCAATAGAGACATACTCCAAAATATTTAAATTGTTTCCTGAGTCCGCTCTATGTAGCACCTCGAACCATTCTATGTAATTTCTCTCGGCACAACACGGGTGGTCAACCAAATACTGGTCAATAGCAGAGTCCAAAGCTGCAGATGGAGTTAGACCACGGGCCCCCATCCCCCACGTGTCTGATCTTCGATGGAACATGCTGGTTTATACGAGTCAAAAGATGCAAGGATGTTCGACCAACATAAACAGCATCGCACTGGCATTTAAATTGATATACACTATTGCTGTGTTGGATGTAAGGTAAACTATCATTGCGAAAAGACGGAAAAACAGGTCTCGAAGTATATACCAAACGCAAGGACACATAATAAAATCAGTCGTAAATTCTTCTGCGAATCTGTGTGGAAAGTCTATTAATCTTTTCCCCAATCCACGATAATTTTAAATAAGCCGGGCATTACGAGAGCCCTCTCCACCTCAACACACACATACAGACACACAAATATACACGGTACTAATTGGCGGTTGACCCCGAAAAAGGATTCATTCGCCCTTTGGAAGGTCTTGTTTTTAATCCTTCAGGGATACTAGCTACCCTCCTCACCTAATGTCTGGTGGGGGAACCAGTTTAATCGCGCGTGACCCGACCATGATGCATGGTAGTACTGGGTTTCTGTAGCATATTACATGACCTGACACCCCTCAGTACATACATACATACATATATATATATATATATATATATATATATATATATATATATATATATATATATATATATATATATACTTCAGAATAAAGCTATCCAATAGATCTATCTGTAGAGAAAACTTGTGATAAATGCTCCTTCCAAATATTATTTGCTTTGACATTTTATAAAGACAATCCCAGATAAATCATAATACCCAATATATCAGATAGAGCAAATAAATAAAATTCCAATAATATATATATATATATATATATATATATATATATATATATATATATATATATATATATATATATATATATATAATAACATTACATTCATGATGTTAATTGTGAAATTTAAAATTAAGGATATTTTTATTATTATAGGTAAGATAAAGGATACAATGCAATTAGTGTATCTCCTTTACCTATAGGTTTTCAATGTCTACTTTCTCTTCAGAGGAAAAATTTTTTGCAAATATCACAATGGTTTACACCTAATTCAATAAATAAATGAATAAACCTTGAAAATAATGAGTAAACGTTTTTAATGTTTTAAAATATCATAGAGCAAGGGAAATTACTGAAAAGGTTATTGAATTTAATATCAGAGTTGCATGAAAAAAATCTGAAGTGACAATCCTTGGTAGCAGTGAAGAAATCGAATCCAATCTGTATTTTGAATATTCCACGGCACAACAACAAACCGGAGTTTCTTCTTTGTTTAGATGATGAATCCAATAAATAAAGTATTGCATATTATATATGTTTACCTAATTTTAATATATGTGTTTAAAAGTCCACTCCACATAATATCAAGTTGCGAAAACATATAACGGTTTTTCTTAACAGTAAAAACAAAGAAAAGTTGGTTTGATATTTAACCATTTCACTCCATAAACATTTAAATTATTGAATCCTATAATAGCATTCATGTATATATCTCTCTTTCTCTCTCTCTCTCTCTCTCTCTCTCTCTCTCTCTCTCTCTATATATATATATATATATATATATATATATATATATATATATATATATATATATATATATATATATATATATATGGAGAGAGAGAGAGAGCCTTATATGTAATATACTGAGTTTGTGTAATTAAGTAAACTTGGATATGCCAATAGGTTGTATGCCCAAAATGGATGACTCAAGGATTAAGCTACAGAATTATCACTTTTTATAATTGAGCATTAATATACTGTGTGTGCAAAATAAAGACTTCCAGACAAGTTGTTGATAGCAACAAAAAGTGTATTTCAGTTTACGTTAAAGTTGTTTCAATGTCTAATTCGACAATTTCAAGCATGCAAGAAACATTTACCCTGGTTGTGGTTACGTAAAATAACATTTAAATATATATATATATATATATATATATATATATATATATATGTGTGTGTGTATGTGTGTGTGTGCGTGCGTGTGTGTAGGTGTGTGTATTGGATTTAGTAAAAAGGTTTTGCAGAATCTTAAATTTTTATGCTAAATGATTTTAAAAAAGGCGTTTGTAATACTTCCTTTACTCTATGTATCATTTTATAGGGCATTTAAATTAGCATCGTTGTTAAACTAGTATATGTTGTTGCATAACGTTCAATACAAAATAAATAAAGAAACATTCTGATAATTTATCATGTAAATAAAACTAGGCTGAAAAACCGCTGAAATGGTTCGCGAGATCTAGGAAGCGATTGCTCGAGGAACCACCATTGAACGCACAAAACAATCATGTTATAAGAAATTTCGTAACGGCTACGAGAGTTTTGATGATGAGCGTAATGGTCGAACATCGGGTGTTTACAACGATCAATTAGGAACCTTAGTGGAAACTATTCCTCGAAAAACTGTATGGTAATTTGCGTGTGAATTAGACGCAACTTATTACGATTTAAATCATTTGAGAGGCCTTTAATTTCCCCTTGAACGTATTTAAATCGTCATATATGTTACGCCTAATTCATTCGCAGGTTATGGAACAGTTTTTCAATGATTGATTTCTACTAAGGATTTTAATTGGTCGTTGTAAAAACAAGATCAATGGGTTCCTTATGAATTACGCGACAGCCGAAAACAGAAAAAAAAACGGCGTTATAATGTCCCAACTTCTCCTTTTTAAGAAAAACAACTGCCCATTTCTCGACTGGGTTCTGTCTTACGATGAAATGTGAATCTTTACAACAAACGGTTACACTCAACTCAGTGGTTTGACTCTGACGATACTTCCGGAATGTGCCGTTCCCCGATACTTCCGGAATTTATCGTTCCACCAGAAGAATTTAATATTTTTTTTATAGGCACCACCACTTATGAAGGTCACTCAAGGATAAGAGTTAAATAGTGAACAGTAGAAATTGCAAAATTTAGTAATTGTTATTAATGGAAATTTGGTAATTTTTTAAAACTTATATGGAACGGTTCATAAAAAAAAAACTTGTTTGTGTAATACTTGAAGACAGCCTTATTACAGTCGACTGAAAAGCAGGAAAACTGAAGATAATTCCATAGACGTGCAGTTCTAAGAAATAAGTTTGTTCATGTAATCTATTTTTAGGTTTAGGCACAGATAACGAGTCATTATTGATAGCGTTTTCTGCTAGACGGGTGTTTCCTGTGAAAGTTTAGCGATGGGGGGGGAAGATTAGAGCTCAATCGAGCACTTGAAATGAAAATAACGATAAAGCAGAGACACACTCAGAACATCTCTTCTGTGAGAAAGAGTTTGAAGGGAAAAGAAGCTGACACCCCCTACCACGCCACGAAGTCTATTTTGAACTCTGCAAAGGCAGGATGAGTAATGTATTGCAGCTGCTGCCCAGATATGGCAACATTACTCCATTTTTGGACTGTCTGGCTCTTATATAGATAGCGATTTGCTTCAGCAGTAGGATATCTACTGGATCGATACAAGTATCCCACCATTTTTCCAGCGGCCTTTGCAACGGATTAAATATATGTGTTCCATTAAATATCAGGAGTAAACGTCAAGCTCAGAAGCTTGTTAAAACGTGGGATCTTTCCAAGACGAGAGCCATTCATTTCAGTCGATGTCAGATTGGGATCAGAGCATGATGATGTAAAGATAAAAGCTCGGTTTTAGATTCATTAAAAGTAAGACACCACCTCTCTCCCCATAGTACCACTTGCTCAATATCAAAGGAGAGAGCATACAACTGTATTCTATTCTCTATTACATTTTACAGTGGTTGATGGCAGTCCTAAAAACGGCTTTAGTCTCAGCACATGTATTTCGTTTGAAGTAATGGAAAACTTTATTTCTGTGCGCAATGGCAGCACCACATTCTGGAAACAACCACGGCTGTCTGTTAAGTTTTGCTGACATTTGTTAGAGGGTACAACACTGCCTATGCTTACAATTAACCATCCCGTCATGTCTGATACTATAGAGGGCACATCCTTTTTAAAAATTAAAGGTAGAGGTAGATCTGATATAAATGTACGGAATTTATCCCAGTCAGCCATAGTGTATTGATATATTGTACGATAGAGAGGTACATTTAAGAACTTATTCCATTTCATATTTATCATCACTGATAAAACAGAGCGGTAGGAAGATCAATGTGGAGACAGAACGGAAGCTGAATACAGTTTGGGGCAAGTTGTAAGAAAAAGGTCAATATCGCGCATAGGGGTGGGTTTGTGAACGATCTGATTGAGGTCATAAGCAATGGAGAAACATGCATGAATATTGGCTGACGGATGATCGGATAGGACGTGCTCAATCTTCTCAGATATGCTTTTAAAGATAGTACCTCCGCAGTTGTGGGGGCGATAGAGAATAAATATAAATGCAGTAGGGTGAGCAAGTGCACTCCGAAAGCACATATTGGGTAAGTTAGGCACGTCTCTAGAGATGTCCTTGTCACATGGAAAAGTATCTTTTATATAGGCAAATATTCCATATCCATAGCGATATGGGGTTCAGATTTGGAAGTTAAATTGGAGTATCCTTTAATTACGAACACGTCAGCCCAATGCCTGTTTCGCTTAGGCAAAATATATATATCCTAGTCTCCTGTAATTGGGGTTAAGCCTCTGGAAGGTTAGAACGTAGACCCCTAATGTTGGAGAATGAAACATGGTAGTGGGAGGAGGTTACGTGAGAAGTTGGATTTCCGGGTTTTATCGTGTATTTTATTGGCACTTTTCATGGTTGAGTTTTGGGATTTGTGGACTAGGTCGACAAACTTGTTTGGAGCAGGGTCGAGAGGAAATTATAAGAGAAATGGAAATGAAGAAATATTTTTGTAGCACTTGAAAATGTAAAGGCGTAAGTATTACGTTAGTTTGCCTTTGTTCGGTCTCAATTATTACATTTTTTTAATGCAGCCGAAACAATTACAGCTTAGAAGAACTGTCAACAAAATAGTTAAATGCAAAAGAAACTTTGAAACTACACAAAATATTTGTAATAAGAAACGTTTCAAATCTCATCAACATCGATGATTGATTGCACGTATCTTAACTAACTGTACAACAGTTGAAAAATTGGGCTATGAAACTCTATTACAGCCGTCATTCGCTCCAGACATTTCACCTCACAACTACTAATTTTTCTAGTTTATCTACATCCTTTAGATTGAGAAATTAATCAGATTGCTAATCTATAATAAGAATGTGTTCTGAAACTTCATATCCACCATCCAAGATCTTTATCTTACTCACATAGATACACATGTTTTGGGTTTGCAAAAGTGTATTTATTCTGATTGTTCTTTATAAATACATATATATATATATATATATATATATATATATACATATATATACACATATATGCACATATATATACATATAGACATATATATACATATATAAGCACATATATACATATATATATATACATATATACACATATATAGAGAGAGAAAGAGAGAGAAGGCAGAAATATCAGGTAACATAGAAAATAGATGTATAGAGTGTAAAAAGTGAGAAAAAATATACACAGATTCCTTTTTTTTGTACTGAGCAATGTTTGGAAATTTCACGATTAAGTTCTTTGTGTTTGCATCAAGATAACCCCTGTTAACGCAGCTCGAATAATTGTTAAAGTTAATTACTATTTTAAAATGTCACATTGCTTCGAGTGTATAAAGCATGGAAATAATAAAAAAAGATATCAGCATTCAGATGCAATTAAAGATGGCACGAATAATAAAATAATAATAAAAAAAAAATATTTAATCAAGCAAAGGGAAGCCTACCGCATGTCCGGAATACTGAAGCCATAACAGAAACTAGAGATGGTAATGTCGTGAAAAGTCTAATCTCTCAAGAAAACATAAAATAAGACAAATGCTCCGTAGTCGATTAATCACAATCTTGAAGAGTGGTCCCAATCAAACACTCAACTCACAAATAGAAACTGCTGATTGCAAAAAGCAAATTTGTTGCAGAATCCATTTAGACGGCGTACAATCCAGCCACATGTTATTTAGAAAAAAAACTGCTTTATTCAGTTTTAGCTTAACACCCATATTATTTTATTTCTTGACATTTTATAGATATTTGCATTTCTGTTTTGCGCAGAATGGAATTCTGTATATGGAAGAGGGAAGCTCCCGGCATTAACTGAAATAAAATAATTAGGATTGAAAATAAGATTTTTTACAGAGATTTCTAGAATCGAACTCAGTTATCAAAAGTAATATATATATATATATATATATATATATATATATATATATATATATATTGCTATTTAGATTCGATTTCAGAAACGTACAATATGTTATTGTACTTTGTTATAATTATAAAAACGAAATTTGATCTGAAGAAAATAAAGGATTAGTTAATATTATTCGTGTTGCCAGAAAAACGTTTCAAATTATATGTAATATGCAAAATCCACGTGAAAAAAGAGTATTTGCATGTTTGACCATATCTTATGTCACAAATAAATATATATTTAATATATTCAGTTTAGTAAATGTTCGAAATTGGTTCAGTTTTGTTACAGATAGGAGAGGCTGGAGAGTTTCCAATGAGAGCGAATAGTTGACTTAGCATAGCCATCATTTAGAAGCGAGACACTTAGGAAGACAATAAAATGGAATATCTCACCCAGATGTCCAACACCCACCATTCTAAGCACAAGCTGGAGTAAATGTATTCCTGTTTCATTAAGCCTTTTTTCTTCGTCGTTATTTCAACCGCAAGGTAATGTGTGTTTGTCTAAGTCTTCTAAAATTTGCTTAGAGGAAACCCCTTCCAAATTGTGAAATGTATACCTTTACAAATAATATATCACTCACTCTATTTGAAATAAAATCTGTCTACTAGACATCTATCTTAACTATACCAGCTGCTATAATAAATACGAACTCATCAATAAATTGGCTATGCGTCCTCGCTGTTCAACTCGTTGTATAAACTACGTCTGGTCCTCCGTAACATGACGTTATATGAATCTCTCGCGATATACACCCGCTACACAACAGACATCGATTTGGTACTCCAAATACACAAAAGTGTTTAAAGAACTCGGTGTTTTTTAGTAAAACTGCCATCAAATTTCAAAGAAAAATAAATTAAGTTGTTTAAGTGTTTATGCCGCAAATTTACAAGTAAAAACACATTGATATAATTATAATATTTAAATTATTACTTGTATACTCAGACTAGTGTGTTTGAAGTTTTCGAAATTATCTGTGCAGAGAGTGATGACTGCCAGTGTTCGCTGTTCGAAAGTATTGGACCCCGAAAGCATGCAACCTTGGTCACCGCGAGCAGCAACTAATTCCTTGGACCACCGCCGAATGCTGCTGAAAGAAAATTTTTATAACTGGCGGTTATATTTTAATTTAGCCAGTATTTATTATCGGATGACCGTCATACATAGTTATAAAAAAACACATGCATCCACATATAGGCTTGCGCGTGCGTGGGTGTGTCATCCGATTATCCCAGCTTTCTAACTGTGTGTTTGTTAGTAAACTCATGCTTTCGATGTGTTTTCTTAATATGCACTTTGATGCCTCATTCAATTTGTAAGCTTGGCATTACAACAACAAAATGCAAAATATCATATTTACTGAAGTGTATGCTTTGAAAAATGTTTGCCGTTTACAGTTTAAATAAAATCAAATGTAATTTTGAGCAAGAGAATATAGTAACAAAACCCACATACACATTCAAGTTATTTACAACCAAACTGCATCTCTATTACAAAGTTCAACATTAATAGTTTCATGTTAGATATAATCAAGATGCTTTTTAAGCTTTTTACTTCATTGTCTTGGTAAAATATCTAATACCTTACTTACCCAATTACTCTTAGTTAAACAGGAAATACATGTGAATCGCGTCTTTTTTTTATTCAATTTTTTTATTCAATTATGCATTAGTCTTATTTCACATTATGGCAAAGTAATGTTTCTATAAAAGTTAAGTTGTTGTAAATTAGTTTTCATGCTAACATGTAAATAGTTTATTTAACTGAATGGATTTCTATAGTGTTTTCCTATTTCATGGTGTCATTAGAAGTTACGTCATTTTCATTATATAGAATGCATATAATAATTTTCTGGTGGAAATATGATGCTATAAATTATGTGCCAAGAAACTTCCAATAGACTATATACGAGGGGCGGCAATAAGTACTGCCCCTGCCCCACTTCCCATAGGCGTAGAGCAATGACGCTTGGCACAGTTATTGGTCTTTTCTACATAGGAACCACCTAGAGTTATGCATTTCTCACATCGTTGGATGCAGCTCTGGAGATTGTTTTTGTAGAACACCCCAGGTTGGTCCTCCAACCATGACCTGACTTCAGAAATCAAGGCTGAATCATCTGGGAAAAGCTTTCCTTTCAAAAACAACTTCATGGCTGGGAAGAAGTGAAAGTAAGAGGGTGCAAGGTCAGGAGAGTAAGGATCATGGGAAGGATTTCATAACCATACACCCGTGCTTCTGATCCGGCGACATGGGAGTTGTGGAGCAGAGCGTTGTCCTGCAGGAGGAGGGTACCTTTGCTGATCTTACCCCGCCTCTTGATTTTGATAGTTTCCCTGAATTTCCTCAAAAGTAAAGCAGAATATACTCCTGTGGTTGTGGTACCCTTTGCCAGGAAATCTGTCATCACTACTCCGTCCTGGTCTCAGAAAACTGTGAGCATGACCTTGTAAGGGGAGGGCTACAATCTTGCTTTCTTTGGAGCTGGTGAGTCCAAGTGCTCCCACTGCATTGACTGGGATTTGGTCTCTGGGTAATAGTAGTGGACTCAAAGTTCATCCTGTGTAATCAGTCTTTTGAAAAACTTTGACTCATATTCTTGGCATATCTCCAAATTCATCCTCGTGCACTCGACGCGTTCTCGCTTCGGTAATGGTGTGAGCAACCTAGGGGTCTATCTGGCGGACACCTTATACACATGCAAATGTTCATGAATGATAGTTTTCACAGACCCTGTACAAATATTGATATTTTGGGCTATTTGGCGAATAGTAATACGCCGATCTTCAGAAATGGCAGCCTCAATTTGACGGACAGATGCCACATCAATGGCAGAATGGAGGCGATCAGGTCTGGGAGCTGTTTCCACAGACTTCCGGCCATGTTTGAATTCACGATGACAGCGTTTTCCAAGGTCATATGATTGGGCATTATCTCGATAAGTCTCTTTCACTTCATAAAAAAGCCTCCTGTGGCGTGCGTCCTTTCAAATACAAAAACCGGATCACTGCTCGACATTAAACACGCTCCAGTTCACACCTGACTCAGTTCCAACACCCATTGCACATTAAAAATTTCAGCTTGATCAGACAACTGGAAGTTGGTCAGGGGCATTACTTATGGCACACCCCTCGTACTGAGAAGCGTGTCTTTTTTCTGTAAGCCTTACTTTGTCATATATGATTCATCTAATGTAGATTATACATACGTAATACATACATGTATATATATATCGAGTGTGGCGTTTAGGTTTTCTTGCTTTAAGACTGTATCGTAATCTAGCCATTTATTTAAATTCATCAGTAATCGTTGTCATAGAACAAATCCTTGACTAATTATATAAACATATTTTTATGGATATTTTTTTTATTTTCTTATTAATTCCACATACAACTTTACAGATTAAGGCATGTTACAGATTAAAAAAAAAAAAGAAAATGTTCTAAATGCCTATGTAGTTTCGTTTCTCTTTGGGTTGGCGGCGTATAAAGTATTATGAATCAACTCCACATAACTTTCTATCAATTCTCTCCGAGAAAATATCAGACAGAGGAATTGTTCAAACCGCGGGAAAGAAATAAGATTTTAAAGATCAGCAGAATTATCTGGCTTACTACGCTGACTTTGGCATTGAAAAATACAGTTCCACATTTCCTCCTCATCGTAATGTAAAATTTATGTGTATTCGTTAATGCCCGATCTTCCGAAGATTCCATGGGTTGCATAGCAGTCAGCCGCCGATGATCGTTGATTTAATACTTCTCTATTCTGGGTTAAGTAGGCCCCACAACAATACGCCCTGTAATGGTGATCCAGACGTTTATTGACTGGATATGCATTAAAAGCTATGACAACAAGAACATTCTCAACATAATTCTAATGTACATCCAGAAAACAGGATCTGCCCAAAGTGATTGAAACAAAAGGTTTCCTTTATGATTATTGTGTTTATTGTCGTTTAAAGTAAGGACCACCTCACATGTGGTTTTAAGTAAATGCCAACTAACATTTTCTAAATCGGGCCGAAAGTCAACACCAAACGATAGTGAATGCGACGAAAACTGTTGCGATACTTTGTTGTGATTAGGTAGCCGATGGATAAATCTGTGTGCGGCAGTAGAACTTAACGCCGGGCGACGTCCAAAAACAACCAGGTTCTGCTTCCCAACCAGTTCTACTACTGTGTACTCTTCACTCACTGGCCCTTTACTTCCCTTCGACATGAAACCACTGAAGTAGTTCGCTTAGTCGTACGTCCAGATCATCAGCAACATTCCTCCGACGAAGCCCCGATAGCCTGATCACCACTATCTGCCCAGATTCCGCCAGCGCTTCTGGAAAAGATTGCTTCAATGTTCGGATACGTATCGAGGCGTTGATTGAGGTTTAACGCAGCTACATCGAATAGATATTTGCTCTACTACATAATCAAGGTACCTTAACATTTAAAAGGAAGGTGTAGTGTGGTTTTCTTTATGGTGAGACTTTTATTGTTCCGTTCTGCATGATTGCTAAACATAAAAATTGTCTAATAAATTTGTATAGAGACGATTTCTGTACTTAAGACAATTTTTCTGAATTAAAATACGGAGCTTAATAACACATCATTGGCACGCTTCTACAAATTATTAGCGATATAAATGTCGTCTAGAAATATACCATAGTAATAGATATTTGTTTTGCGAATGGCATGTTTCATTAAGCAAGTATACTGTGCCAGGTCAGTCAAGAATAGAGGCGATGTAATACCATTCCATATGCGTGCAGACGTATAAATGTGTCTGGTTTATCAAAAGGCATTTTTTGAAATGAAAAAAAAATAATTACATTCGCTCATTTCAAAAGCCAACAAGTCGATGGAAGTGAATTGATTAAAAAAACACACACACAGCAGCACATTAACCTGAAAAAGAGAAACGAACAATTCAGATAATCAGTTTCAGTTTTCTATTTCTGGTTGTATTTTTCTTTTCTAACACAAGTCCATTGTTTCCAATATCGATTTGTTTTTCTTCAACGTCTTGAGTTCATTAGTCATTTCGAGACAGACAATAAATTAACTGGACTAACTTACATTAACATTCGGATATACTATTTGAAAAAAAAATTCGTTTGTCCATAGAAGAAAATAAAATGAACTAAAGCATTGGAGAGATAAAGGAATGAGTATTTGTCTACGTAAATCACTTGTATTTTTTTTCTAGCAAAGTCATGACTATTTTCTTTTACATTTGCAATTTTTAAATGAGGAAATGCTTGCGATAAACGCTGGTCAGAAAAATAGCGTACTTATGATAGAATGAATGTGTTACAACGAAAGCAAAAAAAAAAAAAATAATAATTGGTATATGTGTAAATGCAATAATAAACATGCCCACCAGTTATAGCCAATCAAAGGTAACTTACAGAATGTGTTTTGTTTATTGTGTTTAGCTAAGATGATATAAAACCGTAGATTTATAAAAATAAACAACCAGTAAAACTATGAAAGTGAACGTTTCTGTATGTCCGTGGGTGTGTATGTGGGTTTCTGTATATTTCCCTTCGCAATAACTCTCTCTTAATTTTAAGTCTACAGGTTCGAAATATGATATACAGGGTACTAATGCTTGGAAAGGCCTTTGTGATCCGTTTTCGACCAGAAATGTTATTGGTACAGCGGTCACAGTTAAACGGTTTCACATTTGAGAACTCTAACTAACTTCTCCGCCAATTCTGGGGGTAAATACTTAAAATTTTACATATAGGTTCCTTGGACATGGATCGAACATGATAATAATAACTTGATTTGCGCCCAAAACTATACAGGTACAGGGGACATAATAGGTGTGAAAGTTAAAAATCAGACAAAGCGTCTGCAGTCTAACTTATTACTCAGAATATTTCTGGTCTAAACATTTGAAAATTACATGACTGTATACAGAGAGACGGCACTCTTTTTAATCGGTTTGGCTCCAGAATGTTTAGTTACCAATATATAAATTTGTGTATGAATGTTTGCATAAAAATAAATATACATCTATAAATATATCTTGTGAAGTAGACCCTTATGCCATACCTTGTCGAAGGCTTTTGATATGTCAAGAGCAATTGCCCTAGAAATGGAAGGCTTTGTCAAGAGATGCAGTAATCCTGTGAGATATAACCGTCAGCACATCTGCGGTAGTTCTTTCTGAGCGGAAACCATATTGTGTGTCACTAAGAAGGTTGTTTCTTCTTAGGTGGTTGACTATTTCTTTATTTAATATGGATTCCAACAACTTACTCATGACACACAGGAGACTTATTGGTCTGTACTGAGAGGGAGATGATTAGATACAGAGCAAACTGATGAGGTCTTCCAGGGAGTCGGAAAGCACTTCTCCTTAAGGCAGCGCTAAAACAGTTTTGTAAGTATAGGAGCAAGTTCTGGTTGAAGCTGTTTGATTGTATAATTGGGATGCCGTCAGGGCCGGTTGCTTTACTGTAATAATACGAATTATAATTTACTAATAATAATACTACTAATAATTCACTTTTACAATATACATAATAACTGGGTTTTACCGGATCGTCCAGTACACTTAAACATGGCATTATACTTATTAAGACTGTGTATGTATTATAAGACAATCAATCCTCTATAAATGCTATATATTACAAGAAATAATTTGCCCGAATAATAAATTTGCAATGAAAATTTTCAAAAAAGAATAATGATAATGTCGTCCGTCAAATTCCGTATTCATTTGTGTACAATGTCACTTAAGCTAATATATGGGTTGGACGATTTGAAATATTTTGTCGGCTTTTATGGATAAAATATACTCTTTTTTTACAGGAGCTTGCTTTATGTTAAAACAGCCAAGATTACATCGGTGTTACGTCGAATATTTTCCTGTAGGATACGTTTATCTATAAAAAAAAGTTAAATTATTTCCTAGATTGAACTTTCTAAATTTCCGATTCTTAGTGGATTAATTAAGGTACAAGACAGGTCAAGAAAACTGGCAGAAGTATAAATTAAATAAAACTTACACAATATAGGCTCAGCTGTTTCGAAAACTTGGATGAAGGACATCACACACAGAAAGTGACATTTATATAATAAATGTATATATATAATATATATAAGATATATAGTTATAATATATATAATATATATATGATATAATATATATAATATATATATAATATATATGATATTTATATAATATATATAATATATATTATGTATATAATATTTATATAATATACATAATATATATATATAATATATAACATATATACTATATATAATATATATGAGTATATATATGAGTATATATAATATATATATATATATATATATATATATATATATATATATATATATATATATATATATATATACTGGTGTTTTTCGTTTCTTAATCTCATTCATCTAGAGGAAGTCTCGAAATACACACGAAACGTTAATGAACACATAATACGGTTTGTTCCTTTTTATTTATCTCTCTCTTCTCCCTCTCTCTTTATCTCTCTATATCTCTCCCTATATATATATATATACATATATATATATATATATATATATATATGTGTGTATACACACATATATATGTATATATACATATATATATATGTGTGTGTACACACACATATATATATATATATATATATATATATATAGGTAGGTGTGTATCGAGAGATAGACAAACAAAGAGATGTATTTATGTGTGTGTGTGTGTGTGTGCGTGTGGCAAATCAAGGACTACATTTTACGTGCATGGGACATTTTGTATGAATATTTTGATTTGCCAGGGGCATTATATTTTACCTTTCTCCCTCACCACCGTTCCAATTTGCTTTCTATTGGGACGCCTAAAATTACTCATTGAGACATCTCTGACACCATTTACGAACTGCTCTTCAGCTCACGCTTCGCAACAGCATGTTTCTGTTTTGACTCTATTGCCAACCATTTGTAATTTCTTGTCAACTCACTCATCGCCTGTTGAGCTGTTCTCCGTCTGTTAATATTATACATGTTTATCAAACTACTCCTAATGAAGGCCGGTATTTATCAACCCTTCTTGATGTTTACATGTGAACGTGCCTTGACCTAAGCTCATCCAATTTCCTGTATTGACGCAGTTGTGTCCAAAATGACTTAAACAATGTAATCAAAATCTTGCTATACCACCGGGTATCCTAATATTACACAGTATCTGAGTGGCCTGATCAGAAAATCTATTTGATGTTTCTGTGTAAAATGAATAACCCTATATTGCAAGGCTTTACTGATGATTGAAATATATAGTTTCATATGCTTATGATTTCCCTACAAGTTCTATGGAAACACGAGAATGTGTCGCTCTATTTCAGACAGGATTCCATTTTCTTTCAGCGAAATAGTTGTGTCAGATCAAAATCTACTTACCACTCCCGGCACCTGCAGCAACGCATTTAATGGAAAGGGAGATTATAGCATTCCTAATACGTTAAATTCAGAGTTGCTAATCGTGCGTTTGTTTCCCACGAGATTTAGCAAATAAAGAAATCGTTAAGAGATGCGGTATTTCTCTTCCAAGGTCAATCAATAAACAAAGTAAACTTTCTGCAAAATCAGAAAATGTTAATCTGAATCGGCAGATTCCTGCATTTCTACACATTTCGTAGGAAAAGTCAAATCAAAATGTGTATATCTGTACAGAGTTTTGCCAAATATTTTATGCATTTTATACTAGCAATACAATTACCCATGATAGTATTCTTATCCTTATTCTATTCTCAGCAAATCGCTACTTGCCGTCGGAGTTTTCTTAACGCACATCGTCTGCTTACAAAATAATAAAATATTGTAAGTCATTGCTTTAACTGCCGCTGAGAAGAGACTAATAAGTTTTTGTAAGCCATTGATTACTTTCATTTGTTTTAAGTCACGAATTGGGCAACCACTTTGTCAGTGAAACCTACTAATAAACGTCATAATATCCGTACTGAAAGAGCATTATGTGTGGTCCTGTTTCTATGTAACGGGAACGAGTACTTAAAGACGGAAATTTAATTGTAAAACTAATATCTGTTAAACATTAAAGACTATTCGAAAGTATTTTTATTGGATGAAATTTGAAACATTAGTATTAATGGCAGCGAGGTTCTGGAATCGATTGTTTGGAAAAGTCTTTGCCTGGAATTTATCAATTTACTATGTATGTATGTATATATATATATATATATATATATATATATATATATATATATATATATATATATATATGTATATATGTATAAATCGTGCACAATTTTGTTGAAAATTCAAAAACTCACGTATTTTTTATAACCTTCGTTTATTTCCAAGAAAATCATAAAGTTTAAATTCCTACATCACACACACACACATATATATATGTATATATATATATATATATATATATATATATAAATTATATGTAATATACTGAGTTCGTGTAATTAAGTCAATTTTCATATACCAATAGGTTTAAACCAAAAATGGTTGACTTAATGATTAAGCTACAAAATTATCATATTTCATAATTGAGCATTAATATGCTGTCTGCAAAATCAAGACTTCAAGACAAGGTAATGGTGGCAACAAAAATTGTATTTAATTTTAGATTACAATTGTATCAATGTCTAGTTCGAAAATTTTAAGCATTATAACGTTTGAAAATATTCAAAACCATCATTTTTTCAGACTTTGTCTAAAATATGTTTATTCATAATGTAGCAAGTAGTACAACATCTATAACACAAATTGCCACTCATTTTGGAAAATATTGCCTTACAAATGATACTGAGAACCCAAACAAGCCTGCCACTGACATAGCCCAGAAAAGTCGCAAAAAATACACTAGCCAGTTCCATAGTGCTAAAACAGAAGAATGGACCAACCATAAACGGACAAAATACCTACCGACTGAACTATCCCAAGAATATATTGATAGGGATGGTTCCCTGGACTGGCTCAAAAGAGGATCCCTCCATTACGACCAAGAGAGGTTGATATTGGCTGCACAAGACCAGGGCCTCATGACGAACGCCTTCAAAAAGATGGGTGGTCTAAGCAACAATAATAAATGCAGGTTCTGTAGCACTGAGGTGTAGAGTCTGGGCCACCTGATTTCTGGTTGCAAAGTCCTACTTGGAGACGGTTATTATACAGATCGCCATAACGGAGTTTGCAAATACCTTCACTGGAAGATATGTAAGAAACTCAACAAGAAAAATGAAAAAAAAAAGCGAGATAGCATTTATTGAATAGAAAGAAAAAAAAAGGCGGGGGGAATCCCTAACGGGAAAAGCATGTGAGAAACATTTACCTTGGTTGTGGTTTCGGGAACTTAAACAATAGCACAAACGAACCTTACCAGAAACCTTACTAACAAATGGTCTGCATAGATTACCGATCAAACGATCCGAAATGCATGAAGAAACTACTGATCCCAACATTTCTAAAAGAGATTCAGAACTTTCTAAAGATGAGAATCTTTTTGAAAAAAAAAACAAGGAATACTACAATGAGACCCTTAAGTGATCAGAATACAACGGAAAAGTTTAATATAACAGTAACAATTATAGTAACTACAAACCTAAATACGTAATCTCGTACAACATCGTAATGAGCGCTAAAAAAACCTAAGACCAATAAGGAAAACGTTGAAAATGATCCTAAGAAGAGAAACATAGGGGGAATAAATAGCAAAACAGGAAATAATGAGGACGGTACCATTAATAAGAGAAATAGACGCAAGGGACAGGTTTGGTTCAATCCAACAGTCATCGAACACATCAGAAATAATATACGTAAGGAATTCTATAGAATAATAGAACAAAACTTCCCCCGGGATAATAAACAAAGCAAAATAATAAATAGACACTCTGTAAAATTATCTTTCCCAACGTCCAGAAACTTACCTAACACTATTATTAGCTCCAACAATAGAAAAAACAGCAAAATAAGGAACAACAACAACGAACTAGCATCAAACGAAAATATACCACACAGAAAATGCAATTGCAGAATGTCTGAAAATTGTCCGTTGCATGGGAAATGTCTAACCTCGGAAATAGTGTATAAATACGAGATAAAAAAACCGGTAACACAAAGATATATCTGGGAGCTACGGAAACAATGTTTAAGGACATATACAGACATCACGTAGTATCATTTTAAAAGAAACCTGGGATAGAAACTAATAGAGATGGCGTGAACGACAGCTTGGGGCACCAAAAAGCATTAGAAATAAAATCAAATAGAAAAATACCACTGCATTGGGGTATCTGGATTAGAAAACTTAAAAGAAATAATGAAAATGTTGAATTAAAATGGTTAGTACTTGGCAGGGAGGGGAACTGCAACCCTGGGAAATCAAAAAGGTAAAATCTATGTTAATTGAAAACCTCCTACATTGAATCTAAAGTGGACATTTTGAATCAAAGACTTGATGCTATACAGGGATGCCTTCATAGAAATAGATTGCTGCTATCACGCCTTATATGTAACTGAGGTATAACCTTTCTACAACAATAAGGATCACCGGATGCCAGAATTAAATTTTAATTTAGGGATAAATAGGTAGACGTGTTACAATATAAATAAAGGATCTAAATCTAACATGCGAATATAGTTTCCTTTCTTCTTAACCGGTTAAGAGATATAAATAAAGTGTATAGCTCTAGGAATCATTCTTGTATTCAGTCGTAGCAGTATTAACGGTAAAATAAGGAACACACTCTTCAAATCAATAAAAGAACTCAGCAATTAATCTAGTTATTATTAAAAATTAAATCAGCAACATGGGGGTTGTTAATCAATCTAAATATTACTTCAATTGATTTTATCATCGGGCACCCTAGGTTGGTAGAATCCACGCTGACTTATTCTCCTACTTCACTCCATGGTCTATGAATATAAATGCATGAATAGACATCTTCCCACCGGAGTGAAACACACTTGGAGCCATGGGTGGTTTTGCTATCAGAATAATAATTAGAGGACTATAATAATTTATTTATTTAGACAAACCAAGAACACAACACATTTTTTTTTACACAGTGATCACCACTTATCAAGGCCCGGAAGCCACTCAGGGCTAAGGGTTATTGCAAGTACATTACGTTAGTGAGGAAATTTGCTGAAATGTTTACTTAAGGGGGCGGTTCATTAGGAATTTGTTAACATTGGACTTGAAGACAACCAAGTTGTAGTCCGGAGGGAAGCAGGCAGACGGAACAGAGTTCCACAGGCGTGCAGTTCTAAGAAAGAAGCTTTGTTCATGGAATATGCGTTTTGATTTAGGCACAGATATAGAGTGGGGAAAATTTTTCACAGTGGATTCAGCTAGACGGGTGTTTTTCGTGAAAGATTAGCGAGGGGGACCAGAGATTGGAGTTCAGACGAGCATCTGCCATGGAAATAACGATAAAACAAGGACAGGCTCGCAACGTCTCTTCTGTGGGAGATAGGTTGCAGGGTAGAGAAAAGGGCATCCCCCACTAAGCCACGAAGTCTATTTTGTACTCTGTCAAGGCAGGACAGGCTGTCCTTAGCAGCTCCGGCCCAGATATGGCAACAGTACTCCATCCTTGGACGTACTTGGCTTTTATATAGATAGAGAATCGCATCCGTAGTGAGATATCTTTTGGAGCGGTAGAAGGACCCCACCATCTTTCCAGCGACCTTGGCAACAGACTTGATGTACGTGTTCCATTTCAGATCAGGAGTAAAGGTCAAACCCAGAAGCTTGTCAAAACACGGGGCCTTACCCAGACGAGAGCCATCCATCAAAATTGATGCCAGATGGGGATCAGAGCGTTGATGGTGTAAGGATAGGAGTTTGGTTTTGGATGCATTAAAGGTAACCAGCCACATCTTCCCCCACTGAACCACGCGATGGAGATCAGAGGAGAGAGAATCAGAGAGAATTTTGTCATTTACAGCCTTTTATGTGTTGCCGTAGATGGTCGTGTCATCAGCATAGATGTCAACGAATGATTTAAGTATGTGTTTAGGGAGGTCATTGATGTAGATCAGTAAGAGAGTTGGGCCCAGGATTGACCCTTGAGGGACTCCAGCATTTATATTGCAGGCCTCCGATTTTTGTCCATCGACCACTACTCTTATAAGCCTATCGGAGAGAAATGATTTAATGATTGAGAAAACATTTCCCGTTATACCGTAGCTGGAAATCTTGTGAAGTAGACCCTTATGCCATACCTTGTTAAAGGCCTTTGATATGTCAAGAGCAATTGCCCTAGAAAGAAAGCCTTTGTCAAGAGATTCACTTATCCTGTGAGATATAACCGTCAGCACATCTGCGGTAGATCTTGCAGAGCGGAAGCCATATTGTGTGTCACTAAGAAGATTATTCCTGCTGAGGTGGTTGACTATTTCTCTATTTAATATGGATTCCAGCAACTTACTCATAACACACAGGAGACTTATTGGTCTGTATTGAGACGGATATGACTTATCACCTGAATTCTTAAATACAGGGCAAACTGATGAGGTCTTTCAGGGAGTCGGAAAGCACTTCTTCTTAAGGCAGCGCTTAAATAGTTTCGTAAGTATGGGAGCAAGTTCTGGTTGAAGCTTTTTTAACACTATAATTGGGATGCCATCAGGGCCAGTTGCTTTACTGGAATCTAGGTTCTTTATTAGCTTGGCGATCTCATGCACGGATATTTGTATGCTACCTAGCTTGTTCTGTGTTATAGGAGGAAATATGGGGAGTTGATGGCCTTCGTCGCATAGGGTAGAATTAGCTGCAAATTTCTTTGCAAATAGTTTGGCCTTGTCTGACGCTGACGAGATGACCTCTGGTCCATTGATAATGGTTGGGATAGAACGCACACTTCTGTTCAGGATCCTATTTGTTATTTGCCAAAACTGGTGGGGTCCAAGCTGCTGATCAGCTACCTTGGATATAACAGACTGGGCATATAGCTCTCTTGCATTTTTATTACTCTTTCACAGTGGTTGCTGGCAGACCTGAAAGCAGCTTTAGTCTCATTGCATCTATTACGTTGGTAGCTATGGAAAAAGTGATATCTGTGCGCGATAGCAGCAGCACATTCTGGCTGTTAGGTTTTTGTTGGAATTTTTTAGATGGTATGAATTGGTCTATGTCTGCAATCAACCATTCGGTCAGAACTGATACTATAGAGGACACATCCTTTTTAAACATGGAGTGCAGAGGTAAATCAGATATGAATGTACGGAAGCTTTCCCAGTCGGCCATAGAGTATCGGTATACAGTACCGTGGAGGGGTACGTCTGGAGGATTCTTACATTTCGTTTTTATCTTAACTGATACGACGGAGTGGTCGGAGGATCCTAGAGGAGAATGAACGGAACATGAACATAGCTCAGGGGAAGTTGAGAGAAAAAGGTCTAAGAGGCTTGCATATTGACCGGGTGTATCGGGCACACATTTGGGTTCGCGAACAATCTGAGTGAGCTCATAGGCAATGGCAAAATCATGACAAAACCTCCCCTCATCATCTGTCTTATTGAATGGGTCAGCCATTCCACGTTATGGACGTTGAAGTCACCACAGATGTGGATGTTAGCCGAGGAATGTGAAGACAGTATGTGGTCTATTTTCTCAGATATGCTCTTAAAGATAGTAACTCCGCTGTTCTGGGCCCTATAGAAGGCAAATATAAATGCAGTGGTGTTAGCAAGTGCAACCCTGAAGCACATATAGGGTAAATTAGGATCTTCTCGAGAGATATCCTTGACACACGAGAAGCCATCCTTAATTTAGGCACATATTTCATTCCCATGGCGATCTTGGGGGTCAGATTTAGCTGTTAAATTTGAGTATCTATTAATTATGAACTCATCTAGGGAAGTGGTCGCCCCTATTCCAGTTTCACTTAGAAAGAATATGTCCGGTTTCGTCTCCTGTAATTGGGTTTCAACCTCTGGAAGGTTGGAACGTAAACCCCTGATGTTGGAGAAGGATACCTGGTAGTAGGGGTCTACGTTGAAAGATGGGGTTCTAGCTTTAATCGAGTTTTTATTCTGGAGATATTTCCTGTTGTGGTTTGGGGATTTGTGGAATAGGTCGGCATACTTGGTTAGAGCAGTACAGAGAGGGAAAGTAAGAGAGAAAAAGACAGGAAATTTATTTTTTGTACCACATGAAAAGGTAAAGCCGTAACAATTACCCACTAGTATGGCATCGAGAGGCCCCACCAGAGACTACTGCATGGTCCAGATCCACTCACCAAATGGCAATACAGCAGTCCCAGTACTTTGCGCCTGCTGATAGGACAGCCTCCTTAGTGGTTAATCCAAGGTTCGGTCCCTGACTATCAGGCGGATAACGTCAGCCCAGACAAACGTTTACCTCCAGCACCCTTACTAGTGACATGGCCACAAGGACAGATAGAAACAGAAAAATTTCCGACATCTCAGACTACTGGTCACCAAGTACTACCGACCTTTAAGCAGCTTTTTCTTCACCCTTTGTCAGAAACATCACTCATTGAATGAGGACTGAATTACAAAATAGGAGAAGCGAGAGTTACTGGAGCTGCCGATAACACATCCACTGTATTATCTACTCTCCATTAAAAAAAGGGGGGGAATGGGGATAAGTGACCTACTTAATATCTAAGTAGTAAGTCCGGTGCTAAGTTAAAAATCCAGGACACTTTTGATGATAGTCTCCCCTCCCATATTAATGGGTGGAAGTTTGTCGTTATCTATCGAGTTTAGATTGTTAGAGTTTCATCTTATAATTAATTAAAATCCAATAATTAACTATAATCAGTTTGTCAAGTCGGCTTAATATTAATTTACATTCGAGTTTAGATAATTATTCAAGGTTTTACTTTAGGTGGTTCGTTTTCATCAGTAACTGTTTCTTTGCACTGTATTATATTTAGAATGTACTAGAACATAAGGCTAACTATGTTAGATGGTTTGATTTGATAGCAAGAAGGAATTTACAATATATGCAAGCTTGCAGTAAAAGTATATATTAAGTATACTACTTGGTCGAGTGCCTATCTATTTATAGTATAAAAGTCGTTACGGTCGGATGTGTGAAAATATTAAAATAATATGAATTATATGGCAGGAGCAGCATAAGTGATTAATAGCACACCACGTTCCTTTAGATCAAAAACTT
>NC_136492.1:129997018-130029518 GCF_053919585.1 Euprymna scolopes
GTTTAAAGAACGCGATCAGATCTTGATAAGAAAAAGACAACACCCCCCGGCAACCTTTCAGACGCGACGTCCAAATCACCATTCTCGCCACGGCCAGGATCGTAACGTAGACAATTTGTCTTTCCCGGTCCCACGGCGGCCTCACGTTGTCCACAACATTGGATACAGTAATTGGGCGAGGATGCTCAGGATCGATGCGAGCCGTCACTCCGCTGACATACGACCAGTACTGGCTGAGTTCGCGGCAATCGAAGAAAGCGTGATCCATAGTTTCTACGGTCGTTGTCCCACAACGGGGACAATCAGGCGACTCCAAAAACCCGGAACTGCATTGTATGTTGTTGAGTGGAAGTGCATTTCGGGCCAATCGCCTGGTCAGAGAGAACTCCGAATTGTTCAGATGACTCGAACCTGGTGCCCAGCTCCACGCGGAGCGGATCTCACTCTGCTGCCACCCCAAATGCGCGCATAGCGGGTCGTCAGCTGCCCCCTTCACTAGATCCCTGTGGAGTTCCCTACGGGTAGCAGTCACAAGGTCACTGGACCTTGGTAGTCGTTTTAGCGCGGCTCGGCACTCTTTCCTGTAGGCAGATTCTCCCCGTGGCCTGCGACGGCTCTCGATGGAAGGGTCGAGAACGAGGTCGGGGAAGGCGGCAGTAACCACGGGGTGCCACGGTTGGTCATTCTGCATATAGTGGCTCAGGAAGGCCAGCCTCTCAGCATCTCGATGACACTTCAAGTCCGGCATTCCCAAGCCTCCCTCACACGGACGTTGAATACAGACCTGTCTGCTCACCCAGTGTCTTCCTCTGTCCTAAAGGAGCGAGGACAAGAGTTCGACAAGAGCTTTTAGGTGTTGTGCAGGCAGGGGAAGTACGGGCAGTCGGTAAATGATGAGAGGAAAGACGTACGTGGCGCACGCCTCAGCTCTACCTTTAAGGAAAGTTTCCTAGGAAGCCACGAATTGACTGCAGCCTCTACCTTTAACGTACCTCCAACCAATTCTTGTCAAGCTGGAGACCCGGTCCGAACCACACGCCGAGGATCCGGACCGGGCCATCTGTCCAGCTGAAGGGCGCAGGGAGGTTTGCGTTGCCACTCCATGCGCCCAACCGCAGTCCTACCGACTTGTTGCGGTATATCTTGGCCCCTGTGATTCTTTCGTACTGTGTGAGTGCCGACACTTTGATCTTGTCCCGAAGGCCACGACGAATACAAAAGATTGAAGTGATTGTTATTAAATAAAACATAACACGTTCTAAGTAAAATACCCTTTAGTGAAGCGTGATTCAATATTTGACGAATTTTCATCAAATTCAATAGATGAATTCATAAATTGAAAATGCAGCTTTTTATTAAGTCTTTCAGAGATTTATTACGCCGAGCTTGAACATTACGTTCAGAAATATTTTTATCTCTTTAATTTAATTTTCATTAATTTATATTTAAAAGAAATATTAACGAGTTGATGTGTTTATACATATGTTATAATTAAAGACTTGCAATGAAAACCGATTATATATATATATATATATATATATATATATATATATATATATATATATATATATATATATATACTATGATTGTGATTTATCGGACAGTTGGTCCCATCTTGAGTGTCATTTTCGCAACGTTTTGGTCAATTAAAACTCCGAACTTCTTCAGATGTATCTTGTTTAACTCGGGGATGTTTGTGTCGAACACTGGAATTGGACGGAATTTCGAAATTTTTTTTTCACAATTCGGTTATGCTCTTGTCGGTAAGGCCTGTCCTAAATAATTCGCAATTTGTATATTTTTGATCACCCGCACTGAGTATTGAACCCTTAGTCTCCAGGAGAATATCAATTGTTACAAAATATTTTCCAATACCCCAACCACTGCGCCATGGACCTTGCGGACAATTTTGGTAGTCTTAAATACCTACCAATCCTATACAGCCTCCCTATCATCCAGAATGCTGGTGTTCAATTACCGCCCGTTATCTGTGTCCGGGATCCAGCAAGCCATCAATTGAGCAGGATCCTCTTGATCTAATCACTACATTCATCGCTACGCTTTTGCATACGTCAAGTATTAATAGTTCACTCCGTGAAAAAAATACACTATGCTCCCATCTATTTCAATCAAATGTTGAGACTAGATGAAATCAGTCTGTTCACGAAAATACCCAGTGATGAGACTCTGACAATGGTACTGGATAAGCTGAATTCGGATACCTCATCGAAGGAACACACTTTCATTCAAATTGACACGTTTATAATAGACACGTTTACTTTTTGTGTATAACCTATATACTTCGTGCTTGCATCGGTTATATACTGTCAGAAAGGTCTGACAATCGGATCACTATTTTCCGCAATACTGGGCAATGTATACATGGAACACTTTTAGGGAATGGCATTAGACTCAACAACACTGAGGTGTTTGCGATATGTCTGGCCCAATCAGGAAGATTTTCAGACATTAAATAAAATATAATATTTAGGCATAATATACGTTCAAGCAAAGCCGGTCACCTGTCTGCTAGTCTTATAGAAAGTAGAAAAGATGTATTTTGTCATATTAAACGTGTAAAACAGAACATGTTGGTGGGAATCAGTATACAATCATACAGATAATCTTTTTTGTCTTTTTGATCGGCCTATCCGTATGTTGTGAATGACTATTTTCTATTATTATTATTATTATTATTATTAGTAGTAGTAGTAGTAGTAGTAGAAGTAGTAGTAGTATTTTATTATTATGTGTATATTATTACTGTTATTGTTATTATTATTATCATTATTGTTATTATTACTACTATCCTCTCAGTTCGTATACGTTCACTCGATTTTATTCATTGATTTGCAAGTCCCATGTTCAACAAGCTGGGTGACTTACAATTCTAGTAAATCTTTAATACAATTGAACGACTAATGCAGCATATAAATACATCTCTACATCCTATCTCTACTATTCTTATTGTTTATGTCTGAACTACTACATGTTTAGCCTTGTATTTCACTTTTTGTGCGAAGTTTTGTTCCTCTTTTTATATATTGTTTTCTCTCTTTTTATGTCCGCCTCAATCTAACAAGTATTCCTCTTTTTTATCAAACCCATTTACGTCTTCATTCAACGCACAAAGAGCTGGACATCAAGGAATTATAAAGGATTGCTATGATGATTCCGGGTCATTAATTACAAATATCGATCGCTCGTATCGATCTCTCAACCAACAAATCGACTGTCTCCATCACAGCTTAGACTGACTGTCGCATTGATCTCCAACCAATTTTAATATATACCACTCTGCGCATGTACTCAATTAACACAAGGCCCAATCTTTTAATCGACAAAGTTCGGCCTTTGTCTAAACTATGTCATAACAAAGCGCTTGAGGATTAGCATTTTTGGATAGCGAAACATTTAAACGGACTGCAATTTATTGGAATAATTTGTTATTTTATGTGTAATATTCGATAAATTGAATTACACTATGAAAACCATCCATCTTATTGGATACTATATCATGTATAATCATCTTAGTAGCCGTTTTGTCGGTGGGTTTGGATATGTAATATTTTATGTAATACCAGCCGAGCTCTCGTGACACCCGCCAGCTTTAGTGCTGTTCTCGTGGTCACATTACTTTTTGCAGTGTCTTCATCTCTCGAACTGGAGATTTCAAGAGTCCGGGCACAGGTTTACAAATATAAAACCACACAAACATTTAGGGATCTCAGTTTGGTTAGTACGTTTTCCTGGTGTTAAGTAAGATCCGATTTAAAACAGCTTGTAGTTTTTTGTTATAAGTATGGCTTCTCGTGGTGTTAGCGTTGTTATTGTTTTTACGTATTAAATTCGAGGTATAAAATTTAGTATAATATATTTTTAGTTTGTGCTTTTTGTTCTGGTCCATACGTCTGGTGTATCCCTATAATAAATGTGTTATTATTTTGTCATCTGTTTTATAGTAAGTGGGTGAATTTTTTTAATAGATTTTGATGGTGTCGTTTATACTAAAGTTAGGGTTTATGTTTTTATATACTATATTTTTTACATACAATATGGTCTTTGTAAAGCCTGACTTCAATAAGTATCTCCTGTATTAGGGATAATAATATGATGTCTTGGCTTGGTATTTACATAAAATGGATGGATGCAATTTTTCCGATTAAATACTAGTAAATACCTCATTTGTTTTGTATATGAGTTTATTTTAAATATGTCGTGGTTTTTATAGTTTTATTGATTACACGGTATTTTCTATAATCCTGAATATTTTTATATATAATGTTTAAGTTTATACACATAGATCAATTCCTTTATATTTTGAATAAATAGATTTTCTGACAGACCGATGACTAAACACACAATGGTATTTACGCATATTCATAAGATCGAAGCTAATCAGAAATACGGTGTTCGACAAGCGCTCTTGGTGTTAACGGTTATTGATTGCGGTTCCCGTGCTTACATTTCCATAATAATAATCGATAAAGAAAATGGAGTCAAGTGCAATAATCAATTTTGTCAAAAAAATTTCCAATTTTCCAATATTCAAAAAACATTTCATGATATCCAAATATGTGAAGACTTAATTCATAATATACTTTGAATATAGACAAACGAATATATATATATATATATATATATATATATATAAATATATATATAAATATATATATAATATATATATATATATATATATATATATATATATATATATATATATATATATATATATATATATATATATAACCAGAGACAGTTAATGTGAGTCAAACACGTGGACTCGTTTCCTACTTAAATATTATACTAGTTTAAACATCGGCTAACCTAAATTTCGAGAGAGATATTAAAACAAAAGCATTAATAATTGCTTTTTTAATTTGTAAAATAATATATTTGACTACAGAACAAATATATATTAATGCATATATATGTAAATTAAACTTCGTGATGTTAATGTAACCCGTTCAGTTGCTTCAGAATTTCATCGTATGAGGAAACCTCCAACAGAAATAAATAAATAAATATATATGTATATATATATATACATATAAAATATATATATGTATATATATATATATATGTTTGTATGTCTCTCTATATATAGTATATATTTATATATATATATATATATATATATATATGTGTATGTATATATATATATATATATATATATATATATTGAAAAAAATAGAAAAACCGAATGAAACTAGTAAAATGATCAACGTTTCGTCCTTATTTCATAGGACATCTTCAGGATATTGAAGTAAAAATTCAAGAATAGAAAAAGTCATGGATAGTGCGAAAAAGAGAAGAGTTTTTGAATCCTACCCATGCCAGGAAGGGCAAACATATATTTGCCCTTCCCGACATGGGTAGGATTCAAAAACTGTTCTCTTTTTCGCACGATCTATGACTTTTCTTGCATGTTTACTTCAATATCCTGAAGATGTCCTATGAAATAAGGACGAAACGTTGATTATTATAATAATTTCATTCGGTTTTTCTATTTTTCTCAAAACCTAACGTCAATCACCACTGGTATTTTTACATTTCTTTTATATATATATATATATATATATATATATATATATATATATATATATATATATATATATATGTGTGTGTGTTTGTGTGTGTCCATGTATGTATAGATATAGTATATATTTATATATATATATATATGTGGGTATGTCTATGTACGTATATATATAGTATATATATATAGTATATATATTTATATATATATGTGTATGTCTATGTATGTATATATATAGTATATATTTTTATATATGTGTGTATGTCTATGTATATATATACATATATATATATATATCACATACATATATATATATATATATATATGTCTATGTTTGTATACATATATATATATATATATATATATATATATATATATATATATATATATATATATAAGACGTGGGTGTAGTTTGCTTGAATCATTGTATAGTGTGTAGTTAAATGGAATTGTAGAAGGCGGTACCAACGTTTGTAAAAGTCAAGTAAATATCTGACGAAGAGTTTTTTCTTGAAGTATTATATTACACGGACATAACACCAGACCGACTTTCCCAGGTAACCACTGTGCAAATATAAATATATTGCGTATATGAAATATGAAAATGTACACATGTATTTATAAGTTGTATTAATAAATTTCTCACCTGCTTCAGCTTGTGTCTTTCCGTTACTTTTGCATTGTACCGCCTTCTACAATTTCATTTATATATATATATATATATATATATATATATATATATATATATATATATATATATATATATACACATATATATATACCCACGGTTGCATGTCATGATAATAATGATATACATTAGTGTGTGTGTGTGTACGTTTATATGTTAATCTAACCTATTTGTTAATCATTTTTTTCTAAACTGTATTGTTCATACTTAACTCTGGCATAAATAATATTTATTAATTTCCAATATAAAGGGCTATTTTCATAAATTGGTAGGATTTCAATAGGTATTCTATTGTTACATATTTTATTAGAATAAATTATAAACTTTTGCAAATACCATGTTAAAACTCATCTATGTTGGCGTTTTGCTGGTGTCTGTCCATTTATACCTAACAAATATAATTCTTTGTGATATGTACTTTATCGTTTTTATTAATATGTTGTGTATCGGTTAGTTTTGTATTACTTCTAATTTCATGCTATAATAATTTATGTTGCATTAATTACTCTCGCCTGAATTTTATTAGAAATTAATATAGTTTTAATACTATGTAGAACTCACAGCCAATGATTATGATATTGACTTAGTAACTAGCATTTTAATCATTAGGCATATCGATTGGATTAGATCATTTACCATATCGATAGGATTAGATTTAAAACATATCGATTGGATTAGATATATAGTTCGTCAGTTGATTTTCGTAAATCCCGTGCGGAATATAAAATAATGATTTAACTACAGCGTGGTACGATAATAATACTGCAGCTTTATTTTAAAAATTCTACTGAAAAAATAATTCAGCTAACTTGATTATGTAGTAGAGCTGACATCTATTCAATGTAGCCAACTTCAGTCATAATCACCGTCTCGATGCGATTCCAGAACTGGGAGCATGCCGTTTAACAAGCGACAGTGGGAGATTGGCGATTACTCGGCAGATGGTGTCAATCAGGCTGGCTATGGGTTTTTTTTGGGGGGGGGCATGTCGGTGATGTTTTCGACGTATGAACAAACGAAGTAGTCCAGCGGGTTCAGGTCGATGGAGGTGGGAGATCAGTGAGAGAGTTGTACAAAATCGTAGCACTCCTTCTGAAGAAAACATTTAAATATTCAACCTTAAACACACACAGATTGATAGGCATTAACAGTAAAATCTTGTTTGAATTTTATTCGTCTTTATTCGTAAGGCTACTCGGTTTTAACCGGGTATCCAGACGCGGTATAGTAAGGCTACTGAGCACCGCGCAAACATTAAATATCTGTGATTACCGTTCGAGCGAAAAAGTGTTGCTTAAACACACACACACACACACACACACACACACACACACATATATATATGTGTGTGTGTGTATAATAAATACATATATATATATATATAGTGTGTGTGTGTGTGACGAATGAACACTTTTTGGGGGTCAACGGCCAACTAGCACCGTGTGTGTTTTGTGTGTATGTATGTGCGTGCTGGGGTGGAGAGGGCTCTCGTAAGCCGTGGTGAAGGCAACCTTTCTAGGAGAAGCAAATCTCTTATTTAAAAAACTATAAAGCGGGAGACCAGTACCCGCATTAAGCTGGTCTGCAGTTTAACTTGTTGCTGCCTATCTTGATCTTGCTTGTTGCTGGATCTCAACATCTTGAACTGAGAGAGAGATTTGCTGTCGTACAAAGCTAAGACTCTGTAACACCATCTGTGTATTGATACTCCCTCAGGCATTTGTCTATAAAAATGGTCCTGTGGCGATAGGAGTCATTTTCTGGCTAATGGATTTAAGTGTCTGAGGGAGTGGCACTCGTCTGACAAGACGTTGCAATCATCATATGTGTGTATGTGTGTGTAACAGAATGAAGGATATTAATAGTTCGGTATTCACTTCACAAGTCTAAACATTTCTTCAGATCTAATTAATATACACATTCTGATGAGCAAGCAACATACTCATATTTCTTAAACAAGTTTAGCATATATTTACAATTGACAGTTTAACACATATTGACAATATTGAGCACGATACATATTATTGTATCCCTAGAAGAGATATACTAATGCTTACTCAGTTTTAAAAAGTGGGAGGCGACTCGGCTAGACAGAAGAATAACTCAGATTATCGAAAAATAATTGATCTTATCAGAGTAACATTAACCAGACGTTTATTTTTAAGATTGTTGTAACCGATATATAAATCTACGACACAATATTTTTATGACTCAATTTGAATTAACTAATTTGTTGAAGTAATTTAGTAATTATAAATATTACTTTATCTAACTAACTTTTGTAATAAACCATTACACCAAAATAGGTATTGCCCTGCTACTCATATTACATGTTATTAATAATAACCAAATTCTACAGCTTTGAAAGTAAATTTAACCTTTCCTAGTTGATCCAGCACTTCAGTGGGATTCGTAGTGTTCGTTTGACTTTCCATCGTTGTTGATATTTCTCCTATCATCATTAGTACTTTTTGTTCATTTATAAAAAAAAATGTTTTTACGAAAAATATCCTCGTTTTAAAGTAGATGCGATTGAGCGTAAAAATTTAATACAAACTTTATATTTAAACGCATAAAAATATATAAATTATTCTAGCCCGTGATACTGAATATGTATACATATCTGAACAAGCATCTTATATATTACTGCAGATACAAATTGAAATTATGTTTCATATTTATTCCTGGGACCTCACTGAGAAATCGCCATATATAATTTTATCGTAAAATGCCAAATTATCACAAATATTGTATAAGTAAATCTGATGTATATGTACATTTTACAAAACATTTTATTCGAACATATACTTGAGAACACGCCTTCCATATTTTAGAATTGTTCGCATGCACTCAACCAACCTTTTACATTTAACCATCCATGAAATGAAAGACATTCGCTGAAGCATTCTTTCATTCATCCTAAAGTTCTTGTTCGATTTTCTCACTCTTTTCTTTCTATTATGTTACCTATTTTGTTCTTATCACTCTGTTTTTTTTTTGCTTTTGGTTTTCTCTTCATTTTCCAGAAAGTATCTGCTGCAAATGCTCCAAAATAGCATTATGAAAGATACGGACAATATAATCAAATCTGAGCTGAAACGAAGAGAACATAATCCAATTTGGCGAGTTCCAAATTCTCCTCTACAGGAGTTGCTGCTTTCCAATAAAATCAAAATGTACTGTAAAGATATAAAAACATAACGTTCTTTAAATTGTCCTTTATTTTTCACCCATTTTTTATCGCAGGCGTTTAGCAGAAATCAGAGCCATTGTTCAGGTTCGTTTCTATAGTATTCGCGAGCATGTCAATAATAGTTGTGTTAGTTGTAGTAGAAGATTAAGTATTCTTAGAATATCTATTTTGGGGCAAACTACATCAAACATCTATCAGAATCTATAGAGTCATACAGGTCCAATTTTTGTGCATTTGAAAATATGTGTTGTATTCTTTTTGAATGATCAGTATTTGAAACATTTTCAGATATTTTCCTGCCAGTGACAATTGTATATATTATCATTTGCACTCACACATATACACATATCTATATATATATATATATATATATATATATATATATATATATATATATATATATATTACTTTATTTTACAAACGTTACATATACACACACCGGTACAAATATATATATATATATATATATATATATATATATATATATATATATATATATATATATATATATATATATATATATGTTTTGTATATGTACACTGATATGTGTGTATATAAATGTTTTAGTATATGTATACTGATATATATATATATATATATATATGCAGGGTTTTGTATATTTATACTGATATATATACATGTGTTTTATATGTATACTGATATATATACGTATATATATATATGTGTGTGTATATACATGTTTTGTATATGTATACTGATATATATATATACATATATGTGTGTGTATATGAATGTTTTGTATATGTATACTGATATATATATATATATATATATATATACATATATGTGTGTGTATATAAATGTTTTGTATATGTATACTTATATATATATATATATTTATATATATATATATACATATATGTGTGTGTATATAAATGTTTAGGATATGTATACTGGTATATATATATATATATATATATATATATATACATGTTTCTGTGCATGTGTGTATATATATACATGGTTTGTATATGTATACTGATATATATATATATAAATATATATATATATATATTTATTTATATATATATATATTGTTTTTAAATCCCCGAAACACTGTTTCATGGTAAACAACTGATGATCTCTTAAACATAAATTATTGGTACTATAGTAATTTCGAGAGCGATTTGATGCAGTGATTGTAGCTGATTAAATAACTTACTGACTAGATGGTTTTATAACGAATGATAAAAATATTTTTCTTGTAGTTTTAAATGTTAAACACCTCAAAAACTATATATATACCCATAAACTGGTGCATACTTTTCCACGAACATAAATATGAATATTTATATACATACATAATAAATGAATAAACAAAACATTGTACGCACATATACGCATACACGCACACATTAAGAGGTACATGCTGTAAAAAAAGGATAAAAGGATGCTCAATACGTTAGTAGAACCAAATGTTCTTTTTAATTATTACAAGTGTATTTACTTAATTCATAAAAATTGATTCAACGGGGTGGATAAAAAAATCCGTCTATACCGCCGGGTGCTTCATGTTAAAATAAACATCAAAAGATAGGAATGTATGTGATTATATATTGATATAATAAACTAAGAGAATGAGAGAAAGGGAAAGAATAAAAAGAAGTTAAAGAGGCAAAATAAATAAATGTTTTTATAAATTTGTAAAATTAGAAGGGTAATAACAGTTAAATGCCCCAAAAGTGTGTTGGATACATGATAATGACAAGCGCATTTTAGGAAATCGAAACGGGGTTAAAAATCAACAATTACCTACGACAACGGTGGTGGGGGAATACAGAAAGAACGAAGATGCGTAGAGTGTCAAATATACGTTATATAAATATTTTTAGGTAGGAAAGCAGCTTTAGAATTTCTTGATTAGATTTTAAAATTGAAGTCGGGTGTATAGCATGATAAGAAAATACATAAAAAACATAAAATATGAATACATGTGTTGCTAGGAAAAACATTAATAAACTAGGCGCTATAAACTCGTGTTGAGTTTGCATTGCATTAAGCTAGTGTAGAAAATGATTGGAAATAGGGGTGTTAGATTATATGGCAGTGTTTAAATCAATTAGCCGATCGATTTTGAAGGGTGTGAATGTTATAGCCAGCAGGATTTAGTAGTAGTATCGAATATTTAAAGTTTGCACTACATAGGTGTAATAGTTTTATTTTTATATGTTTGGATTTGTGAATGGAGAATATTACATATTAATATGTTTGAAGTTAGTAGTGGAGAATATCACGCATGGATGTGGAAGAATGTTTGGTAATTTAAGGCACGAGGAGATAAGATAATCTCGAAGGGGTAAAATAGATAATAGTATAATTACAAATTAAGGCAATCTGCTTGGAAATTAATGAAGTAAAATAGTGGTATAATGAAATATTTATTAGTTTCAATGTATAGTGTGATAATTCAACGAGTGTGCAGTTATAAAGTAGGGGATTGTATCATATGGACTTCAGTAGGGCGTAAAGTGGCTAAGAAGATAGCATTTTTAATGTCTACAAACAGTTGACGCCTGTTGCTTTGGTGAAATAGTCAGTTCTTTGCCTTTAGAGAGTATAGGAAATTTCTCGTAGGACTAGTAATTTATTATTGCTCTGATAGGGTCTAAGACCTTTAAGTATAGTTACAGATAACATTACTCCAACATTGTAGAATATTAATGATAGATATGTTTATTAAAGACATGTTTATTGCCTGTTTTTCAACCGCTATTTTTTATTATTTATATCAGGTCATATCTTAATAGTTGAATTACTATTATTGTGTATATATAGCATATGTTTGAGAGGTAAAATATTTAACTGCGATGGATTGTATAGGAAAAATAGGCATGAAAATATATTTCTTTCAATTCTAATAAATAGTTTTTAACAGTTTAATCGTATGAAAATTATCTCACAGCACTAGAAATGCAGCAACGTTTTCAATACTGAACATTAAGTTATATATTTTTCAATAGAAATCAATAAACGCCACCTAAAATTGATCCGCCCTTAGCAATTCCACACGTAGGCCATGTGGCCGGTAAATGCTAAAGAATTGTAATACGATTTAACAATCGTTTCTTTTTTATCCAATAATTTAATTAAACGGCGGATTTGTGTGCTTTTGACGAAGCTCCTTTTCTATTATGGCTAGATGTATTACAAATAGAACAAGTTTCTAAATCTTGTTTTCATCAGAAGATTGAACAGTTCCTATTTCACAGGACATAATTTTTCTTAATAATAGGCAGAAGGACGGAACCAAATCCATGTCTCGGTTTGCTGTCATTTTCGTCAATGTTCCATTTGTCGCATGCCCCAATTTTATTCTGCCATGCACACATTCAGTGATTAATTCTTCTTCACTGTTCTTCTCTTTATCTCACTCTCTCTTTCTAATTTTCTCACCCTCTGTCTCTCTGTCTCTCTGTATATATATATATATATATATATATATATATATATATATATATATATATATATATATGTATATATATATATATTATTATTATTATTATTATTATTATTATTATTATTATTATTATTATTATTAAATGAAATTTGATAAATTAGATGAAATAACCGTTGGAGCTGCTACACCAACATAGCATCTATTAATCATTACTTCGTACACTACTAAAAGTAAAATACATCTATCTATATATCTCTATTTAAAATATATATGGTAATTAAGCTACACAGAATATTCTGAATTTAATCAATGCTAGGAGTCGTCAGGCTTATATATATATATATATATATATATATATAAATATACATATATATATATACATACATATATATATATATATATATATATATATATATATATATATATATATATATATATACTTTTAGCAAAATTACTGATGCAATAAATGTAAGGGGGATCGAAATATACTTATATTGGGAATGTTACAAATAACGTTTCACGTTATTTAATCAAATAGAAAGATGTTTGTCTATAAGCAATAAACTTTATTCGGGCAACGACACCATGATATTCGGTGTACTTGTAAGTAATTTTCATAAAAATGACCTTGATGAATTCCAATAGATTTACACGCACATCGATTTTATTTTTACATTGAAACGTTACAGCGATTTCATGCATTGCCATCCCACACAAGTTTACGACATTTAAAGAGAAGAAGAGAACGTAATTTTACTGCAAACGACCCTGAATTAATATTAGTTACATTAGACCTACTTCATACGCGTATTTATTAGAATACGTTTACATTAAATGCGATTGATCTTAACGGAATATTGTCAAAATTAAATGCAATTACACGTATATCGTCATAGAAAAATAAGATGAAACAGACTCAAAAAACTATTTCAAGAAACTAATCTATATTTTTATGAAAAAATATGCGTACACCTGTATTTTTATACACACATACACACACATACAAACATCTCCGTGTGTGTGTGTGTTGTAAAATGTGTGTGAGGAGACTTTTCAACCAATGCACACAATAATAATTTTTTTACAAAGGCATCACAACATTATCAAGGCCAAGAGGCCACTCAAGGACAAGGGTTAAAGAGTGTACAATAGAAACTGGAAAATTTAGTAATCATTAGTAATGAAAATTAGGCTAATTTATTAACTCATATGGAACGGCTAATAAAGAACTTATTTACGTTAGACTTGAATACACCCATATTGTACTCAGCTGGAAAGCAGGAAAACGGAAGACAATTCCACAGGCGTGTAGTTCTAAGAAAGAAGCTTTGTTCATGGAATCTCCGTTTACATTTAGGCACAGATAAAGTGTGGGGGGAATTATTGATGGTGTTTTCAGCTAGACGAGTGTTTCTTGTGACAGTTTTGCGAGGGGGACCATAGACTGAAGCTCAGTCGAACACTTTCCATGAAAATAACGATACATCAGAGACAAGGTCGCAACATCTCTTCTGTGAGATAGAGGTGCAAGGAAGAGAAAAGGACATCTCCTACGAGGCTACTTAGTCTATTTTGAACTCTATCAAGGCAGGACAAGTTCTTTCTACCAGCTTCTGCCCAAACAGTATTCCATCCTTGGACGTACCTGGCTTGTATATAGATAGAGAATTGCATCAGCAGTGACATATATACTGGATCAATAGAAAGAACCCACCATTTTCCCAGTGGCCCTGGCAACAGATTTGATGTACGTGTTCCATTTAAGATCAGGTGTAATTGTCAAGCCCAGAAGCTTGTCAAAACTTGAGGCCTCCTGAAGACGAGAACCATTCATTTCAATTGATTCCAGATTTGGATCAGAATGTTGATGATGTAAAGAGAGAAGCTTGGTTTTTGATGCATTAAAAGTGACCAGCCACTCGTTTCTCCATTTTACCACATGCTAAAGATCAGACGAGAGTAAATCAGAGAACTTGGTCGTTTAATTCTTAGATGTGCTAGCATAGATGGTAGTGTCATCAACATAAATGTCTACAAATGATGAAAGGATGTGATCTGGAAGATCATTAATGTAGTCAGGAAAAGAGTTGGGCCCAAGATGGATACCTGAGGGACACCAGCATTAATACTGTGAGCGTCTGATTTTTGCCCCTCAACTACTGCTCTGATGACCCTATCTGGACGTGTTTAATCTACAGACTTACGATTTTGTATAAAATATGTATATGTTTTAGTTATAATCCGTAGTATCAATTTACATCCAAAAAGGGCTGCCAAAGCGAAGAATTACAACAAAAAAATAGGTACGTGGAAATCGTCGAATTTTAATTTATTTGCTAACGCTTTAATGAATTTGCTTGCTCGAATTGTTTATATAGTGTTGAGTATATTTTAAAACATTCTGTGTATATCCTTCCAAATCTGCATAAACCTCATCGCACTTGACTTACTGCTTTAGTTGATCTGAGATAATCTGATTAAGTAGAAGTGAACGGTGTCAAAAAATAATAAATACATAAAAATGTGTCAATTTTATATATTTTTTATATAAATTAAGGTTACATGTAATATTGGGCAAAGGGATATTTAAATGTAAGTAGCATATGAAAACGAATTTTCCTTGGTTAATTTATTTTTAACAAATTGAAAATTGTAATTTTACTAAAAAAATTGAATTAATAGTAATTATTAATGCGGCATCCGTATTATACAGTGATATATATATATATATATATATATATATATATATATATATATATATATATATATATATATATATATATATATAATGGGTTAAGTAATTCCAATGAAAGAAATATGTATATTTAAATAAGGGACTAGTCACCAACAATGTGCATTTTTTTTTTACATTATTTTATTATTTCGTGTCTTGGGTGTTCATTGAGAATTATGTTTGGATCATTGTAATAATGTTTTTAAGTCATTGAAATCGTTTTTACGCGCGTTTCACACGTTGTGTGAAGCGTCCTCGTCAGAAATTATTTTCAAATGTGTTGGAGATGTAGAAATGACAATTTTCGTAGTTAATTTGAAGTTTTTCCAAGTGATGGTGGCTTGTAAGTGTTTATAATTCATTGGTATGCTGACTTTTTATTGCTCTTTTTTTGCTCAATTTTTATTACTCTTTTATTGGGCTATTCGAGGGAGGCCGCTGACCTAGTTGTAGTCGCTCTCTCTTTCTGCTAATGTTCTTTTTTATTTTCCCTTAGGGTTGGGTAGAGTGTGTGTGTATGTGTTTGTGTGCGCGTGTGTGCCTGTGTGTGTTTGCTTTTATTGGTTTGGGTATATGTATATTGTTTTATAGTGTTATGAGGTTATTTGCTTCCTTAGGAAAGCGACTGTGATCCGAGGTCGTTACTAATGTGCATTTGTAAAGAGGCGGGATCAGCTCTTCTGAAATAAGGCTAGGCGCACTTTCATTCTATTTTGATATTTATTTTTTTGATTCTTGGATTTTAGTATTGTGATTTTTCGTTTTAGTCTTTTCGGGTATTCATTATATTATGTTTGTTTAGGAAGAGGGGTGTATTTAAAATATGTATAGGGGATTTGTTAATGTTTCTATTTATTTGTCTCCCCATGTGGGTATGGCAAGACCCAGGATCGGTTCCTAGTGTGGGGAAAATTTTGTTCCCCAGAGGGAGGGGGCATTGGAGGGGGTATAGGTATGGAAGGGGTATGATAGAAGGGATGATAGTTGTTTCAGTCATGAGGGGGTTCTCCTCCACTGACTGAGGAGGGAGCGAGGTGCTGGAACATATTATACTATGGTTCTAGGTGTTTCTTAACAAGACCAAATTTAATTTGTTTGCGTCTGATGAGCTTAAGAATTTGTGGAGGCGGCTAGCTCCCGAGTACAAAATAAGGCATGCCTACAGTCGAAATGTGGGGTGGGGATATCATGGTCTGAAACTGCATGAGTGCTGCAGGTATAGGAGTTACATTTCCTTGAGAGGATATTAAATCACACACTACTGCAATAGCAGAATTTTTTTTAGGTTTTGTATGTAAGAAATACTTACGTGTTCTGGGTCTTCTTTATATAAATATGGAAAAATAAGTTTATATGTGTATCGTAGTTAAATTATTTACTTCTGCGCGATTGCAAATTAAAATAGAGGAAAGCGCAATCGTGTTGCTTTTTTCGATTAAATCAAAAATAAAAATATACACAATCAGGAACGATAATATATATATATATATATATATATATATATATATATATATATATATATATATATATATATATATCGGCAAACTTCCAACATAGAATTCAACGTTAATAATCAGAATCTTGCGGAAACGAAAATATGGCAACAAGTCAGAAGCAGGCGAAATGCCATATTCACGAAGGCAGATACTGTTCCAAGAAGTCGGACATAAGCGAGCAACCAAATATTGAACCTCTTTCTTTGGAATTTGGAATTGAACAACGATAAATAAACACGTTTTTTTTCGGATAATATGTGATATTGGTGAATATATATATATGTATATAACTACTACATTTACTCACATAAAGTAATATTACAAAAGTATAAATATATGCGTACTCTTTAAGTATTTACTTCAAAAGTGCTCAATACGTAGGTAGAGGTAGTTAGTAATTTATAAAATATATTGCGATTAAGCTACACTGAATATTCCGCGTTTCATCCACTCTAGGATTCTTCAAGCTTATATATATATATATATATATATATATATATATATATATATATATATATATATATATATATATATATGCGTGTGTGTATGTGTGTGTGTGTGTGCGTAAATATGTTACTCTTTAGTACTGCTGAACTAATGAAGGCTTTATATCGCTAGCAGGACTTGATATTCCGAGATAAAAAAATGAATAAATATCTGTAAACTTTTAACAAGAATCAATTAGCAATGCAACTAGACAAATACTGTACATTTACTTATTTTATTAGTTTTTGCTTGAAGAGAAAACAACGACACCTATTGATTGAAAACAAATTGTATCGTTCTTTTCTGTAAATAAAATGTATTGCAATTAGGTAGATCTCATGCATAAAAAAAACATCAACACATTATCTATCGGCAGCAGGGTAATTTGAAAAAGTTTATTGATGAGTTTTATGAACACATGTTGAGATTGGTAAACTTTACATGCAATGTAATATTTTAAATTATATTAAATATATATGCATATTATATATCCACAATGGATTCATACACTTTAAAACAACCAATAAAAATACGAATATCGTTCATGAAAAAAATATAGTTTATATTGCTAATGAACGTTGTCTACGAATAAAAACAATACTTTTTACAATCTCCATGTATTTTAATCAATATCTATGCCTCTATAATTAAACAAAATACAATATTTCAGACCAGATATCATAATACGGGGAAATTTTACTGATAAGTTTAAATGTAATTGCTTGTCTATTTAAATAAGAACAATATGTTAAATATAATTATTCTCGTAATTTGATCCTCATGAAAAAGTTAGGTAGCGTGCGCACTCATACTCTTAAGTCTCCCTCTTTCTCTCTCACGCAATATATATACATATATATATATATATATATATATATATATATATATATATATATATAATGGCGATTAAGCTAAACTGAATATTCCGCATTTCATCCACTCTATGATTTTTCAGGCTTATGCGAGAATTTTGTGGTGGTCTCGCGTATTTATATCCACACCTTCTATTGAGTTGTTTGTAAACCAATCAGCTGTCAAGTATCTGCCTCATCCTACCTGAATCAGATTGATCTGCCCATCTTGCTCTTACTTACTTTCTATAAGCAAAACATCTTAGATAGAATCATCCCGTTTCTTATATAACAAGTTCTTTTCCCTCTTTGGCGACATTCGGATTCCGTAATTAATTAGTTTGTCTCATTTAAAAATAAACACCTACTTAACTTCATCACCTTTGACATCAACAATTATTATCAATCAATTTCTCCGATCCTTTTAAATACGGCTCCAATATTTGCTAAAAGAAATTTGTAATTAACTAATATATGAACAAATATCTATATTTTCAAATAACATCAACTGCCTATATACATTATGCAGTATATTCAATGATAATTACTATCGATCATAGAGACACATTGAATCGCAAATTAAATTATAATTATGTAGCCAAGTAATCAACTGATAACCAATAAATACAATCAATGAACATCAACGAGTAATAATGTGTACAAGATTAACGACATTTGTGTAAAACTGTTATACATCAGATAATAAACACAAATATTTAGCTAACGAACTGAACGGTATATAATCCAGTAAAGGTACAGCGGTTTTAGTTAAATAAATGTTACACTAATGTTTTTTATGCTTACATATTTATATATATGTATATGACTGACTGTGCAATTTCGCACATTACTATATATATATATATATATATATATATATATATATATAATATATATATATATATAATGTAATGTATATGTATATATATATATGCAGTTATATTATATACATATATATATATTATATATATATGTATGCATTTATACAACACATAAACATATATATATATATATATACATATATATATATATGTATATATATGAATATATATATGTATATATATGTGGGTATGTGTATATACATATATATATAGCATGTATATATATAATATATATATATATATATATATTAATATATATATATATATATATATATATATATATAATATATATATACCTGTGGTGATGTAGAGTGGCGGATAACACACAATTTACATAATTTAAATATGTACGCAGATTTTGTGAGAATAATACACTTTGGTCCTCAGAATCGTATTATTTTCCAATACATTCTTACTCATCCTCTGAATCTTAATGTTCTCGATCGGTTCATGTGACTTTAGCTTTGCTGGAGCCAGTTTTCCGTTAAACACTGGCCACAACCGGAAATTTTCAAGTTTGACTTGAATTCGACATGTTTAACGGATGTAGAAAACGATGAGTCCGCTGAACAGACTTCCGTTCTGTTGATCAATCATAGTGCGGAGTCACGTTGGACTTTTCTGTTGCACTGAGAAGTGTGCGCTGGCCGTCAACTTAAAAACGACAGCTCTTCCTTATATCAACGTATACCTTATAAATCTTAGTAAATAGGGCATTGACATATTCCATCATATCTATGTATACGGAGATTAAATATTCAAAATATAATATATATATGCACTCATGTATATACGAGTCTCTCACAAACCCATGCACGAACGTATATATATATATATATATATATATATATATATATATATATATATATATATATAATTACATTGTCACCCCAAAAAAGGCACATTGCCACTTTGGTGTGGGGGGCTACTATCAGGGGCAACAACTACTGGGGTACTATGTTGGGATTTGAGCAGCAAGATGTCGGTTCACGTCATACATGAACTTCTGCATGTCAGTACAGTCGGGGAAGTAGTGGCCTGGAATGGAATTCCAGAGTTTAGCGGTTCTAGGGAAGAAACTACTGGAGTAGAAAGATCTTTTACATCTAGGGTTCTCTATTGTGAGGTGGGCGGGATTTAGCTGCCTGTCGGGTTTTTCGTGGGGGCACATGTGTCTGGACTTCGTAATAGCATTCACCATTAAAATACTTGTAGAACAGGCAGAGGGATGAACATTACGTCGATGGGACAGAGGCTGAAGCATCGATGTCTGTTCAGGGCCTATCAGATTTACGACTCTCTTTGGAATCTTGTCTAGAAGCGACTAGTAGCAGATGTACCAGCCCAAATGTGGCAGCAATACTCCATACATCGGCGAATGGTGGCCTTATAGAGGTACAGAAGACTTTCAGGGGTTATTAGTTGTCTAATGTTCCTGAGACCCTCATGGCATACCCTGTCAAAAGCCTTAGATATATCTAGAGCTACCGCTCTGCCCTCCCCGCTTTGTCCAGTGAATGGTATATACGGTCAGAGATTACAGTGAGGATGTCGGCTGTGGAGCGGTCTTGTCTTAATCTATAATGTTTTTCAGTCAGAAGTTTAACATCCGTTGGGTGATTGATTAGAGCATGGTTAATTAAGGTCTCAAATATTTTGGCAAAAATGGGAGGAGGCTAAAGGGGCGATAATTAGAGGGGTCAGTCCTTTCACAAGAATTCTATATATATATATATATATATATATATATATATATATATATATATATATATATATATATATATATATATATATATATATATTCAAGGAAATATTGTGAAAGGCAACGAAGGAGACCATTTGCTTTATGATTTTTTTTTTTTTATAATTTTTCGATTTTTCGAATAATCTTTCTTTTTTTTATCGACTTTGCTTCGACTCTTGATATTTTAACTTATCATCGTTTACTCTTTATTTTAGTTATCACTTTATTTTCTAATTTTCTCTCCTTCGGACTTTTACTTCAACACATAATGATGATTCTCAGACGAATCGAAAGCGCTCGTAACAGCAACGACTTTGGAACCACAGTGAGCTGCAGACATTTGTTTACAATCCTCATCCACTCTTGTCAGAAATTGATAAAGAAGTGAGGCATGTTGATCTTGTTGCTATGAGAAACGTGTCGGAAATGTAACCTTCTGAGATAGGGAATTATATATAGGGAAGCAATGTGTTGTGCTACCATCTGCATCTGTGTAATTAAAGACTCCAAGCTAGTTACTGTGGTGGGCAGTGAAGTCAGCAAAAGTGATGGACTTGAGCGCTATTATCGAGAGAGAGAGAGAGAGAGAGAGAGTGTGCTATATCTATGCTGCCAGAAACTTTGTTTATTAGTTTAGAGAGATTGGCAGAGAAAAAAACATGTAGCTAATATTGTGTTGCATGTTTAGTCTGAGCACATAAATATCTGGTCGTCTTATTCTAGTTTTGTTTCTCTAGTCGGGGGAAGGTTGTTACGAATATAGACTGCAAGCGCTTGCATATGTTTGTTCGATTCCTTAAGGCAGAATGGGAAATAACCAGGCATGTTAAAGTGGTTATAGGGAATGGAGTAGTGCAGGTTAGTGTCACTTAATGCTAAGATATCCGGGGTGTTTACAGGGAGAAATTATTCAACAACATCTAAGTTAGTTGTAAGCCCGGCGATATTCGTGAATGCAAACCTAAAGGGAGGAGGCAGGTTGGTTTTCTTTGAGGTTGGTTCTGGTATAAACTTAACTTTTGCGTGAGTCGTCATTTCATTTTAATTATTAAAACAATTCAAATAAGGTGAGTGAGGGGTGCTGGACAAGTGCTTGTGAAAAATATTAGACATGCAATAGAAGTAGACCATCAGCTGTCTCACCCACAGGATTGTGACCTAAGGAAAGCCCACCTGGGATGAGTGCAGGGGTTCTTTCCATTATATCTACAATCATCCCGACATTATACAACTGTTTATGAACATCCATTCTAAGGGCTAGCAAATAGCCATGACCCCTGTACTCTCAGTCGGAAACAGCAGCCGGAAACTCTCAATCCAAAACCCTCAACACATTAGTCAAATTAGTCTATATGGTACTGAAGCACACACACAGTGTCTAGTTGAGGAGGATGGGTTGTGTTGGGCACGTGGAAAAACGGTATTCATTGCCCACATCTGGAAACAAGGTCAACCACTGGGTGATCCTATCGAGTTCCTGTGATGGAAGCTCTACGCCTGGCTAATAGGCAAAGAAGGAGTAAGAAAGCCAGGCAATAGACATATGTTATCTCCTCCTTAAGACGTTTAGGTTTGCCTAGGTTTAGCTTCAGAGTTTTCCTTCTCCTAGACAGATGACCTGACACGATCTATGGATCCATCAGCACAGAGAGGGTTTGCCCCGCACCTGGGCCATAATGCATGTATTTCTGCAACCCTGCATGGATAGTTAATATCACTCGGGTATTTAGGTTACACTCCTCGAAGTGATTGAAAAAGGCATTACAATCGTTTTGGTTTTCATTTTTAATAGGAGAGTGGTATAAGTTAAAATCCATGCAGTCGTAGCAACTACATTAGCAACAGGATTGGTTTGAGAGTGAGAAAGATGTGTTAATATATGGTTAGATATAGTTTTGTTAGTTTAAGTATAGGATAACATGTTAAAATATGATTTACTTACTATTAGCAATTAAAGTTAGGTGCCCAAACTGAGGATTTAATACGAATGGAAGATAAGATATGTGCTCAATATGCTCAATATAGTTACAGGAAACATTTGATTTGGAGTTCAGTTCAGTACAGGTATACATGAAAAATATAAGTTATGGCGTATTCTGCAAGTATAATCAAACATAGATGGTTGGATAAGTTGTATGTTTTCAGTATATAAGGATATATGGAATTTTAGGCATTGAGTATGTTGTCTTCAGATTTCTAACGAAGGCATATGACTTCGCAATTATTTTTAAAATCAGAAGTTTATATTACAATGAGTATCGGTTCAGTTTTTGTATTAATTATTGCAATAATATCTCCTATCAAAAGGACATATATTATAGATCACTTATATCTATGTATATAACCATGCCTAGTAAGTATTTACTTTAAAGCTTAGTTATGGGATAAGAGTATAATCTAAATCATGCTTAAGAAATCTTTACGTGTTATAGATTTTAGGGTAGAGTTAATAAAAGGTGTTCATGCAAAACAGACGAAGACATTCGTTTCCGCGGTAAGTATCTATAGGATATACGTAGCATACTAGCAGCGGTATTTTTACGGTTTTCAGGGGAATTATAGATATATAGTGTCATGGCTCAGAGCACTTCAAGGGAGTGTATTGTATTGTAACTGCGTCTATCTATTTTTAAAGTAGTTCAATAGGTTATTATGAGGGGTTTATTCTAGCTTAGGGATAGAATGAGGAGAAGGTAAAATTGAAAGTTATATAAGGAATTAGATAAGGATTAGATGAAGGATCACTGGATATGGAGCTGATTGGTAAAAAGCTTTGTATCTGTTCAGAAAATGTCTTAGTGATATAGGATTTGAGGAATAAACGGTACCAGGATGCTGAAAGTAAGTTGTTAGCTGATGAGGATCCAGTATATGCGATTAGATATATGTAGCAAGATTGCCATTGTTTAGTATGTACGAATTGTACATATTAAGTATACTGCTTACGTTATACTCTCTATCGTAAAATGACATCATTTTGTAATGCGGTTTGGTAATTTGACAAGAAAAAGAAGCGAAGTAATGTTGTTGCAATGGGCAGAGCTTATCTAATTATTTAGCAATATCAGTTTACAGACAATTGTACAAATTGACCAATTGCTGACAAAGACATAGGAGACCCTATGTAGGCAAAAGTTTAGTCACGACGTTATTTTTAAACAAGTAAAGTAAAAATGGTTAAAATATGTCTGAGAAATAACAAAAAAACATACAATAAAACTGTAGATAATGATATATACATACGAGAAAATAACGTTAACTCTAGATTTGTCTTTTTAAGAAATGCACGGATAAAATATACTTTTCTTAATTTATCGTCTTTGAGTCATTGCTATCCGTTTGGTCAACGTCCATATGACGCTAAAAAATGTTTACCCTACTATCGGAGGTTATTGGATGGGGGGGCGCACTTAGGCATTTAGGGTCAATTATTAAAAAAACGTTATCCCTTCTTTTAACAAGAGAAGGAAAGAAAAGGTATTATATTCTGCTTATATTTTTTAAGATAATGAAGATTTTAAAATTATACAAATTAAGATAATACAATAATTACTTAGCCAGGCATGAATTAAAATAAATCTGAGTAGTGGCAGTAGGCTGAAAGAAAGAAATTTTTAGAAGCAATACATAATCTAAATCGAGTAGAAAAATTCATAGAGGCAATATTAACCAGTTAGAAATCCATGCTTTTTTTCATCGACTATGAGGATCGTCCCATTCTAGCGACATATTCGAGTGCTTTTGTTTCAAGCGGTTGAGTTCATATTTTAAATAATCTAGGTAAATGAAAGTAAATATACATACCGACGTAGAGAGTTTAATAAAAAGTTTTTTCTGACATCTAAATAAGCTAGGAATGAAAAAATGCTGCCTACCTAAACCAATTTCAAATATATATATATATATATATATATATATATATATATATATATATATATATATATATATATATATATATATATATATATATATATATAGACAGACATGAACTTCGACACACATTCACACAAATATATGATGTTAGTATTAGTCTGTTATTACCTTTGCTGACAGTATATATATATATATATATATATATATAGAGAGAGAGAGAGAGAGAGATAGAGAGAGAGAGAGAGAGAGAGCGAGCCATTATATGCATTCGGGAACGTAGAAATATAATATCATGGCGAAGTGCATTAGAATTGCAAATTGAATTTTCTACGAATAATTTAACCCATACTACCAAACAATTGATTAAAAAGGTAGATATATCCTTATAGTATTTATATAAGTATATAATATGTGTATCATGTAGACTATTTCGAAAGCTATTACAACATGGTCCCAATTTATTTAACGCTCTACTAAATATAATCGCCTACGCTCTAAATTCGCCGTCCCCGTCAAAAAATCCAAATAACTTCAAGTAATCTATTTATAAATAAATATTAATATTTCTAAACCTAATCTGCTATATCCTGGATGATGAGTATGAACAGTCATAAAAACTAATTTGACTTGAATATATAGTGAGAACTTCTTTTAGACATTTAGAAAATTAACTACTCCAACTGTTACCAGTTTGGCCAGTATACGCTATACCTTGTTATGAAACAGTGGATATACTGAATTTACGTATGACCGTGCACAAATTCCCTTCACGCGCGCTCGAAAAGAACCATAGCAACCAGTGAAAAAATGCGGAATTTACTAATAACAGTCTAAACATCAATGCTCTTAGACTAACTAGAATATCTTTATCTGTCTTTAATCTAAAGGAAAACGCATTACATACAGACGAAAAGAAAAATAATAAAATGGAGGAGTGTGTATTGTACAGGTATACTCTTGCTTTTTTTGTGTATGAAAAAAGCTTAACAGTTATCAGGAAAATATAATTAATTCATTGAGTAAACTTTTGTCAAACAAATCCTATGAAATTACAAGGCTCCGTACATTATTTTAAAGTGTTTCTAAGTATTTTTAAATGATGGAAACTTACGATTCTTCCCCCCTCGTTTTCTCTTTCTAACCGAAAATTAATTCGGTAAAATGCTATAAATGAGCTGTGTTGTTTACCGATACTTTGCAAAAGTGGGAGCTTATTCTACGTTATTAAGGTAAGTGATCCGCCATCCAAAAGTTAAAATTTTATTTTATTAAATTCCTTTTATATATCTTTAAAAACCGTTTAAATCAATTAACCGAAAAAAAAGTAGATTTCCATTTCTTTTAGAAAGTAAACTATGCTGTGTGATGTCGTAAGAAAACACCCACAAAATATGTGGGTTTATGTATGTAAAGTGACTAAGTATTATTTTTATTTTTATATAAGAAATACAATTGTTTTATTGTTGAAAACGATAACAATGTACAATGCAAATTCAATCAAAGCACTCTCTAAAAAAATTGACACTAAGAACGTATATGTTTTTACTATTTTCGGTTTTCTATCATTTCGTTGGCATTAGAATTCTACAGAAATAAATATAAAGAGATGATAGGGAAAATGCCGAAAAAATATGCAAAATGCTGATCAAGAAAAGCAAAAAGTGATTACATGTTTTTAATGTAAAAAAAACCCACAATGTTTCAAGTAAACTACATCCTTCTGAACAAAATATATATTTGTTTATTTTAATATTGATATCAAACACTAAATGAATGTATTTACTTGTTAACCAAAACAGTATATATCATAAATATGTCTCGATTTTATTTATTTATTTATTTATGATAGGTTGGTTTATGCTAAGAGTGTAGCAACCAACCATGAATGAATGTTATTTAAAATAAACTAAACATAATTGAAAACAGTCCGTAAATTGCCGACGTAAATAATAAAGAAAAAACACCCCCAAAAATATTTCTATGCGTTTGTTTTATTCATTTTCTCATGCGAAACAGATGGGTGATTTTAAAAATTAAGCAGGACGAGTGGGTGTTATATTATAATTTAAGTATTACACACTACTTTCGTAAGAGAATAATACGTCATAAAAATATAGTGTTTAATCGATTATTGTAAACGAGACAGTTATTTGTCTAACCTTGGTTAATCTTGTTTGTAGATTAAAGAACCTTATATAGAAAACATGGTTTGATATATACATGGTTTAAAATATGAGAGATGATGTAGTAACAGATAGCATCAAATCGTAAAAAAGAAATGATATCCATCGTATAAACGCAGGTGACTGAAAAAAAGGTGTTGTTTTTTTTGTTCAATTCATAAACATGTTTACAAATACTTCCCAGGATAAACATACAAGACTTCAGATCGAAGTTGTTTTTTGTAAAAGCTGCGCTATTTCAGAATCGTCTCAAACATTATACATTTGAGTTTTCTATTTAAGTTTTCCCTCAATTGCTTCTCTTCTATTTACACGTATGTAAGAATATATATATATATATATATATGCATATATATGTATATATATATATATGTATATATATATGTATATAGATGTATATGTATTCATATATGTATATATATGTATATGTATATATGTATATATATATATATATGTATATATATATATATATAGGAATATATGTATGTATATATATTTGCATATACATGTATATACACATGTATAAATATGTAGATATATTTGTATATATGTGTATATATACATGTGTATATACATGTGTGTGTGTATATACATGTATATATGTGTATATATGCATGTGTATATACATGTATATATATGTAGATATATATGCATATATACGTGTATATATGTAGATATATATGCATATATACGTGTATATATATGTAGATATATATGTATAAATACTTGTATATATATGTAGATATATATGTGTATATACGTGTATATATGTAGATATATATGCATATATATACATGTATATATATATATATATGTGTATATATATATGTATATATACACACATATATGTATATATGCGTGTATATATGTAGATATATATGTATATATACATGTATATATGTGTGTATATATATATGTGTATATATATATGTATATGTATATATATATATATATATATATATATATATATATATATATATATATACACATATATTTAATACATTAAAAATGGCTATACTCCTAAGTTCATTATGTTGGCAATATTACAATTGTTTTGCTTTTATTCAGTTGACATTTACAAGCCTTGACACTATCTCTTTCGTAGGACAAAACCAATTACTTAATTATCATATCAATTAGTGTATCTATTTTGCCCTTAACTAATTCGCATAAATAGCAACAATCAATCGATCAAAAGAAATAAAGTGCATTCTGACATGATTAAAATTCGCTAAATTGGAAGAGAAACTGTAAATACCAATAACATGTTTACATTACGCCATTTTCAATTTAGAAATCAAAATAACGTTATATAAACATATGAAATACATCCGACCTGGGAACCATTTTCTATATAAATTTAACTTTAAATGAGCACCCATTTTACGTCGAACATGGGTATAGTTGGGTGTTTAATTTTCTATTAATTACTCTAGAAATGTGATTCGCCAATGTATAATACTACAATTAAATAATATCATTGAAATTACTCGGTTCCTAGGATTTTAGAGGTTGTTTCTGTTTTTAAATCCATTGCAAACTTATTATAATTTTTATTATAAAGGACATATTGTGGGTGAAAAAATATATCATTTTATTAATATTTCAATCGTAGTCATTAGGTTTCCTAGTTTTGCATATGAATTACAAAATATCTGATAGTTCCCCTTAAACCGCTGGCTTGATTAAAAAGAGACAAAAATAATGTTATGATTTTAAATAGTCTGAAATAACAGCAATGTAGACTTGATTCTAAATATTTCGCATATATTATATATCTTATTTGGTGTCCATACATGATGTAAATCTCAGTGTAGACAGATAATTTCCCACTGGAGACAGCTGCTTTTAAAAATGCATACGTTTGCAAAGACATATAAGTCGCAAGTTAAGAAGTAAGGTTGCATATAAACGGACAAAACCACGAAGTTAGTTTATTTAGTTGACGTGGAAATAATCCATTGCAATATTAAGAAACATAATGTTACAATATAATTCCATATGATAGCGACACACACCTTCAAAATGAGAGTTGGGAATTACGCAATGAAAATAACCCAGACTAAGTGGGGTTTTCTTATGAAGGTATTTGAACCAATTTCACAGGCGATATCTGGATTCAAGTCGATTTTTGAGTGATTTCTTTGATATTTTAAACAGAGACGTTTCACACATCGCACCTTCTAAAAAACTTAGAGTCACAATTATTATGCAACAAGGTTAATCATAATTTACTATATTGAATTTTATTCATACAAACAAACATAATTGAAACAGACTTAGTATTTTTCGATTCATTTACTTGCAAATAAGTAATAGGATGTTCACACATACAGCACAGTTCAGTAGGCTTTAATACCGTGGGAAACGAATAACCTCATTAGTACTATCATAACAATCCCTGTGGCGTCTTTACGAGTTTTACAAACAAACGCAGGTGTTATACCGGTGTAATTCCTGAGTGTGCCAGATAAAACACGCAAATAAATAACATGTGCATTCTCTTTTGAGTGTTAAACTTCCTACAGCTTTATAGCACATATTCTAGTAAAATAATAAACTATGACCAATGGAATATCCAAATTAAAGGAATCGCTTTATATGATAGTGATTAAGGACTATATAATGTCTACATAGGATGTATTTAATTCTGAGCGGACTGTTATACTCATTTTCATATTGTTTATTCACAATGTTTCTGTCAAGTATTCCTTTTGGCCTTCGTCAAGTGGTTTACGGTTACAGGATAGGGATACTGAGTTTCTTATCTGTATGGTGAGTAATTACAGATTTCCATAATTGTTGCAATCCCACCAGGTTTTAATAAGCTACACCTCTGACTGAAACCGCATCTTAAGATAATGCTCACCTGGAACCGTGTTTAAATGATTATATTTTTTTTTTGCGTGAAGAAAGTTAAACTGTAAAACATACAGAAATCCGATAAGATATCTGCAACCTATGTTAATAATTCGAAATATATAGTGACTTTATCTCTTTTATATTTTGTACTTCAAAACAAATAAATCAGTCTATAATTGAAGTATGCGTAAGGAATACCAGAAAAGGCATTGTTTAATATAATCAAGCAAGTTTATGGATCACCGTCAACTCAGAATATCCACAAGTACTTATTGTTTCATGTGAGACATTATTTCAGGAAATATTCGCGCATTCCAGGAAAAATAAAATGTTGAATTTGATCGCAAAAAGATATATTATACAGCGAATATGGAAAATATATTAAACAGACATATCAAATAGTTATTTATTTTGATAAGTAATCAATTATAAGACACAGAAAAGTATCAACGTGAGAATTACTTATTCTAACCACAAGCCTCAATATTGATAAAGAATCTTTCATTAGAATATTAAGTATAAAACTATTATTCGTCACAAAATTCTAGGAAATTATAAATTATATAGACACTGATCAGAAAAAAAAAATCTGCCGGAATATTTTCTTAATATTTGCATCTTTAAACCGTGGGAACGCGTATGTACACTTACATAATTATAAAGAAAAACATCGCTGTTTTTAAATAAAAAAATAGCGTCTTGTCATAATACCTTGCGGAATCAACAAATCACAGGTGGTAGTACTGTGAATTTAGTCCCGAGAGAGTTCCCACAGATGTATTTATAAAGAAAGAAAACTGTTACGTTTTTTCTTCGCATACGAGCAATGGTCTAACATATGCACAGGTAAAAGTCATCGAAAAATGTTTATCTTAATATTCGTACACCAGACAGGCTGACGCGTATATTGTACAGAATTAAAGTAGGGGGGTGTCTGCAAGGTAAAATGAAGACAATATGAGGAGAAAATATTACCTGCGACAAAAACATATGGATGCCTGTATATGTATCTTGCAACAGTATTTATCCATGCTGAGTGAAGTTTTGGGAGAAAACATATTTAATAAAAGAAGGCATACATCCACACGCGCATCTTACTAGCGGTTATACAATATCGTACTATATATATATAATATATATATATATATATATATATATATATATATATATATATATATATATATATATATATATATATATATATATACTTACATTTATTCATATATATATACATTTATTTATTTATATATACATTTATTTATTTATATATATATACATTTATTTATTCATATATATATATATGTACATTTATTTATTTATATATACATTTATTTATTTATATATATATACATTTATTTATTTATATATATGAACATTTATTTATTTATATATTTATATTTATTTATTTATATATTTATTAATATATATATACTTATATATATGTATTTATTTATTTATATATATATTTATTTATATATATGTATTTATTTGTATATATATATATTAATTTATATATATATATATTTATTTATTTATATAGATTTGTTTATATATATATTTATTTTATATATTTAGTTATTTATATATATATATATTTATACATGTATATATATGTATTTATATATATATATATTTATACATATATATATTTATATATATATGTATATTTATTTATATATTTATATATATTTATTTATATATATATTTATATTTATATATATTTATTTATATATATATTTATATTTATATATATTTATTTATATATTTATATATATGTTTATTTATATATGTATATATATTTATATATATATATTTATATATATATATTTATTCATATATTATATATATATATATATTATATATATATATATATATATTTATATACGATATATATGTATATATTATATATATATATATATATATATATATATATATGTATATATATGTATATATGTATATATTTATATGTATATATGTATCTATTTATATATATATATATGTATATATATATATATATATATATATATATATATATATATATATATATCGATTTTATGTATTGATACTCGTATGACACCCCCCTTTTTATTAGTATGTATTTCTCTCCCACGAAAAGAATATGTGACATGAGGTGTTTTTTTATGTAGGGTTAAACAAGCTCACCGAAAAGACGGCAACTGTGGCACTCCGGTTGGGACCCAATATAATGATTGTTTTAGTATAAAGGGGGTCTCCTCCATTGCGCGAAACAAATTATCTTAAGTGTAGCATTAGCACATATACTACACTGTGATTCCGGTCCGAAGGGCAAGACACGCAGGAAAAATAAAGCTTTTTTTTTCTATTTATTAAAAAAAAATGCGTTGTTATATATGGGAAATGAAATTGAATATCTGCAAAAGATCTAACTAATGTTCATATTCTTTTTAGATATTTAATTGAATTAATTCAATATTTTTTTTATTCGGGTTTCAAATGATATGGTACTTTTTTTTTACGTGCAAGTTTATTCATAAAGATATTTTACATGATTTATACTTGTGCAAAAAGCT
>NC_136492.1:130034518-130049518 GCF_053919585.1 Euprymna scolopes
AACCTATCCGTAGATTGCATGAACAAAGGTGTATTTCTTTAAACTGCACGCACGTGTTACACTTCCGTTTTCCTGATTTCAACCTTATTACAATATGGTCGTCTTCAAGTCTCACGTAAACAAGTTTGTGATGAGCAATCCCGTTTAAGTAATCCAATTTAAAAAATTTCCTAAACTACGGATTTTAACGATATTGTTCCATTGACTACTGTGCACTAATTACTCCTTATCGATCGGTGACACATTTGTGAAAAAAGTAGATGCTCCTAAGACAATACATTAATTATGTGTGATATTACATTAATCACATAAGTCATATATTAGCATGGGCCGGCATCATGTCGCATATCAACGAGTAGGGTTTACTTATTGTGTTTTTTTCCTTATTAACTATATATAAAATATTCAAAAACAACGTTGTAAGAAATAAAAAATACTTTTGGTTTACGTTTTGGAGAACATTAATGTCAGTGCATTCATTACCACTTGCCTGACTGAAATACGATTGTTTTCTTTTAATATGTCTATGTGTGTGTTACAGCGTGTTTTTCGCCATGAAAATAATTTCGAAAGATGGATAACCCTGATAAGAAGGGAATAACTTACCGCTATTTTTTTTGTACAAAAATGGATGCTATTTTCAGTTGCTGCAGACATTAACTCATGTGCATTCATGATCGCTGCAATAGTTGTTACTGTTATCATACAAGTTATTAGCATAACAGTGTCTTCGATTGTATATAATATATCATTCCATGTGTATATACGTGAACTCTGAATTATTCTCTTAAACTCCTGATTTATATATATATATATATATATATATATATATATATATATATATATATATATATATACACACATATATAACCTACTTCATTTAATCGAAAAAATTAATATACAAAATTGAAGTTTTACGCGAGAACTTTCAGTAATTACTCATAGAGTGTTCACTCCATGGGTAGAGCTAGGTACTATATTATCTATATATATATATAAACGCGAAAATGTGTGTGTTTATGTATGTATGTTTGTATATATGTGTGTTTGTGTGTTCGCTGAAAACTTTCGAGACACATAAAAAAAGATCACAAACTTGGTATCATATTAAAACCCCATTCTTCGCCCGAAACATATCGAAAAATTGGCCAAAAACGTTAATTTGTTCACCCTGAAATCGACAATTGTCGACAGGCAGGATCAACAAAAACCGTCCTCTCGGTACGACGACCGGTTCTACGCATGCGTCAGATGACGTCATGACCTAATTTACTTCAAATAGTTAAAGAAATGACTAAATTCCATGTACGTCGTGTTAGCTCAGTTGGTTAGCGCGTTGGTTCATTATCTAAACGTTTAGGGCGCGAATCCTGGTGTGAGATGTCTTTTTTTTTCGATGTTTTAAATTTAAATATTGAAGCAGTGTTATTTAAGCCATTTTTCAGGTAACGTTAATGTTTCTATTGTTTTTTTTTACTTAATACTTTTCCATCCGCGACAACACACCCAAAACATCGGGTACCCACCGATTTTTTTAAAATTTTCATATCGAAACACGCTTATTAAAGCCATTTTCAGGTGTTTTTTTTTACGTTTTTCGATGTTTAGATTACACCCCTAGCTTAAGTTTTAACGTTCGTTTTTATGTTTTGTTTTTTATTTCGCTTATAACAAACAAACCTGGTCATTGACCTCATTTAAAACAACTGCTGAGTTGCGTACGTCGTCGTCGTCATAACGCTCGCACATAATCTTAAATCTACGAATTCCGTGCGGGCACCTGCCAATATTGTTCTTACTTAAATAAATTCAAACATCTTTCAGTAACTCATTCTGGCTAGCCGAACAGTTCATGTTTTTGTCACATTTTATTTTCAAACTTCGGCTCAGGGCTTCGGGTTTGATCCTACCAACTTACTTAACCTTTTTACCCCCCCCACCGGTGTCTTTTTTTTATTTAAGAGCACACACACATCGAAACATCCGGGCAACGGCGGGTACCCCCGCTAGTCTATATATATAAACCGAAAATGTGTGTATGTATGTTCACTTTTTGTGTATGTTTCAAAAAGGCTTTTTTCAGAGACCGATCGGTCGCCTCACAACTTATTAACACTTTTTATATCACATCTAAATGATAATATCTATGACTTAACAACGGTGGTCGCCTCTCTATTTCATTTGCCCGATTTGGAAAAGTTAAATATTCAACATTTTCGGATCGGCAAGTGTTAATTTCGTTTGTCGGTCTAAAAAAAGCGAAACTCGATTCGAATCTCTTCCTACTAAGACACATAAATGAATACACACAAGACTTGTTTGAATAAATCTTCATTATAGTTATTTAATAATATTTACGACTAGGCGAATAAATTCAACCATGTAATAAAAAGTTATGCTACGAATATTATTCGTATCATTTGGATTAATCAGACTACTGTTCTCACATTGAGTGTGATATTAACAACAGTTACATTCAGGTAACCACCAAACTATCTCCAGGTGTAACTTGTCGAACTCTGAAATGTTTCTGTCGAACTCGGGAATTTGGACAGAATTTCGAGGGGAGCACTTGGTCTTTCAGCCATGATTCGATCGACGTCCTAAGTAAGTCGATATTGTTATTCTCTGCTGCTCACACAAAGAATAGAACCTTAAACTTTCAGGGGAATATCACGCCTTACTATAATTTTTCCCAATAATCAAACAACTATGACAAGGATCTTTGCGAGCATTATTTATTTTAATTAGTACACACGTGTTTCAATTTTTAATAGAATTATCTACAATAGTCTCAATCAATAAATCATTTCTCTCCGATAGGTTCATAAGAGTAGTTGTTGATGGGCAGAAATCAGAGACCCACATTATTAATGCTGGAGTCCCTCAGTGGTCCATCATGGGCCAACTATCTTCCTGATCTACATAAATGATTTCCCAAAACACATACTTAAATCATTCGGTCACATCTTTGCTGATGACACGACCATCTATGGCAACACAGCAAAGGCCGTTAATTACAAAGTTCTCTCTAATTCTCTTTCCCCTGATCTTGAGCGCGTGGTACAGTGGGGTAAGTCGTAGCTGGCCACTTTTAATGCATCCAACAACAAGCTTCTATCTTTAAATCAGCAACGCTCTGATCTCAACCTGGCATCAATTGAAATGGATGGTTCTAGTCTTGGAAAGGCTCCATGTTTAACAAGCTCCTGGGTTTGACCTATACTTCTAGTCAGAAATGGAACAGGTACATCAGGTCCGTTCTCAAGGACGCTGGGAAAATGGTGGGATCGTTCTACCGCTCCAAAAGATATCGCAGTACTGATGCAATTCTCTATCTATATAAAAGCCAAGTACGTCCAAGGATGGTGCACTGCTGCTACATCTGGGCAGTGGCTGCTAAAAATAACCTATCCTGCCATGACAGAGTATAAATTAGACTTCGTAGCTTAGTGGTAGATGCCCTTTCCACTTCCCTTCAGCCCCGGCCCCACAGAAGAGACGCTGCGAGCCTGTATTTGTTTTATCTTTATTTGCATGGGAAGTGCTCGTCTGACCTCTTATCTCTCATCCTCCCTCGCCAATGCTTTACGAGAAACATCTGTCTGGCTGAAACTACTGTCAAAGATTTCCCCCACTCTTTAGCTGTGCCTAAATCCAAACGTAGATTCCATGAGCAGAACTTCTTTCTCAGGAGTGCCCGACTGTTGAACTCTCTTTCTTTTGCCTGTTTCCGACTTGACTACAACTTGGATGTCTTCAAATCCAACATAAACAAATTCCTGACGAACCGCTCCCTTAAGTAATACAATCTATCACATCCCCAATACTAATTATTACGACAATACTATCTCCTTGATTACTCTACACACAATAATCATTATCCCTGAGTTTCCCCCGGACCTTGATAAGTGGAGATCTCCATGTACAAAAAAAGTCAGTGTAAGACCATGTTTTATGAAAAAAAAAAACATCTGACAATTTTTAAGATAACAAATATAGCAGGAGAAAACTACATTTGTTGAAGAAGTAAACGCATTATACTACATATACGCGATTGAAATTTAAGACACGCGCGTTGGAACTAAACCATTACCACGTAAACATAAGCGAGATTCTTACTAACTCTGTTTGCATGCACGTACATTATCCCGCATTGCCAACGAAGACAGAGTAGAGAAAAACTGGCAGCTGATTTAACTTCTATCAATCTTACCTGACACATCGTTTCTCTCGCAATACGGTTCGCTTCCTTTCTGCGTGTCATCCTGTACAAATTGTTTGCCAGATGTTACTCTCGTGAACCACGAGAGTAGTGGACGAGATTTCATTGATATCGGTTAATGTATAAAGACTAGTGAACGTATGAACAATGTTGGAAGATTTTATTATAATTTTATTTCATTTATATATTCAAAGTTTTGTTTGTTTTATATTATTATATTTTAATACAATTAATAAAAATGCTACACTTAGGAAAAAACATGAACAAATAATATACATTAAAAGGGAAGAAAAAATAAGAGCAAAATACAGAAATAGAATGCAGTATCACAAAAAAATTGTAATGATGTTTTAATTACTTGGTTATTCTTATACGTACTTCCATGTAACACAATTTTTCTTATATATGTATATATACATATATATATATATATATATATATATATAAGAAAAATTGTGTTACATGGAAGTATATATATATATATATATATATATATATATATATATATATATATATATATATATATATATAATTGAGAGTATTGAATGTTTCCGAAATATTTATTGTTTTATATTTAGTATTATTTATTAATTTGGAGTAACTATTTTCATCACTAAATAAAATTTACTAAATCTCGCCGGCTAATATATCGCCCATGTTGTTTTCGTTATTTTCTATTTATTTGTTCACGGAAAATGTTATGCACATATACAAGATTTATAATAGAAAGTTTTCCATAGTTTGCATCGGACTAAAGTAAATGACGTGGAAATTTTACAGACACAGATTACGTTTCATTTTAATAGTAATTCGATCACTTACAATTTTGAAAATTCTCAATGTTGTAATGAAATATATCGGTTAATATCGGTCTCCATTAAGCGTAAACCATACCTCGCAGGTATGGTGCCATTGAAACTGAATATATTCATACACAACACCAGACATTAATCATCCCGCCGCGAGAATATAATTTCTTATCTTCTAGAAGAGTTATAAACATCGATTACCATTTTTTTTATAATTAAAATAAGATGAAATATAACAGAATTCGACCTAATTTCTTGATGGGAAACGTCTGTTAGATTGCAAACAATCGGATTAATATATTTATTATGCAGCAAAATATATGGGTTTTTGTCACATACAATGGCTGAAGATAGAATGTATTACAAAGAAGAATTCAAACCTCTGATTTTTGCAAATATTAAAGTATGTATCTTCATGCCAGTTTTATTTATAGGGGGGTAGTCTGCGTGAAGCTTATATAACAGAGTTTATTTATGGTTCCGCCAACAGAACTTAAAATACAATCATAAAAACCTAAACAACTATCAATAAAAATAGGCGGATCCTGAAGAAACAACATACACCCTTTAATGTTCTTATTGAGTACAGTTTGTCATTTCTCCGTTTAAATATCATGCCACCCATAAGTGTTCCTACGTCTATGTGTAGAGAGTGCAGGTATGCTCAAATAAGTAGTTACCTCTAAAATACCGGCGTATTAAACACTGAAAAAATCAATTAAGAATCATCTGGCAAACATTCTTTGATGTTCTTAAAATACGTCTTGTATGTCGAGATGAATATTGCATAAGCTACAAAAGATATCATACTCTCTGTAAGTAGCTGAATCACAGTAGCTAAGACCATTCAGAATTTTAAAAGATCATAGTCGTCTAAGACCGGGTCTCAAAGAAGCTGAGCGCACGTGCTAAATCTCAGATCTAAATGATTTCGTAAAACGATCAGCGTAGAAATAATGTCAGCGTTGCGGCAGATGTTGAAGACGTGGAGTGGATAACCATACGCCGCACTTAACATCACATTGTTCATGACTATCATACAAGAAAGAATCCTGTTCAGAAAACGATAACATGGAAAGCTTGAAAACCGTTTGAGGAAGAAAGCAAATTATGACACGGATTACAAGAATTATGTACTATGATCCGATGATATCAATGTAGCTTCAAGCATCTGTGACGGCGAGGATGTGAGCGATATACATATACGTGTCTCATGCTTAGAGTAAACATGGTGACGGGAATGTCATGGATTGCAGAAGAGTAACAGTTTATTTAAGGGAAGCATATACTCCACATGTTGTGTTAAATATTGCAGCAGACAATAATCTATCGCTGAAGAAACTTAGTCGAAGTGTATAATTGCAGCATGGCAATTACGGCAAACACATCGCGACAACCTCTGTTATTAATGAGTTGTTTGAAACATACTGAGTTGTCTAATAATGCCCACAGGTTCAAACCCATTAGAACACCATTAGGTGATCATCAAGCGGATAATCGTTGTGCAACAAAAACTCAAATAGTCAGAATCTCCGTGACATCGTCATGCGGGAGTGAACGAGCATTCCAGTTCCTAGGTTTCTATGTCTGAGGACACATCATGACCTATACAGTAAACGCATTTCTGTATAAAAATGGTGGATACACAAATATAGAGAGTTGACATGGTATGTTTATATAGAAACGTTTCTTGAAGAAGTGTAGTCATTCTGTTGGAAAGGATTTAGGTGTAATTGTTATGTTGAGTTATTTTGGGCTAAATATTACTCTGTTATTGAAGCTGCATACACACTACATTTCATTATTTGACGGTGTTACATTGTCAATGACTTATTTATACAGAGATATGCATTACTATTTGCATTATCTGTCTTTAGTAATAGAGTATATATATATATATATATACATATATATATGGATATATATATAGAGAGAGAGAGAGAGAAAGAGAAAGATAGATAGATATAATTATATAAAACTTATGAAACTTCTTAAAAAAAGGAAAATCATTGACAAAAGTAATACCACATACCTGCTAAAATAAATATATCTGCTGGGAGTCTATCGGTAACACACACATAACTAAGAGTTGTTGAAGAGTAGATTAAATGTATGCACGCTATGCGAATATATTCTGAGAGTAAAGACAGGAAAGCAAAATATTCATATCTGACGAGCAACTAGGCTTATTTCCGGTAGGTTTGTTTTCTTGGTCGGCAATATCACAATATCTGTAAGATGTTATTTTTATTTATTTCTTTTCTTTTTGCATTTTGGAATTTACTAATAAGCTAACAGAAATGTACACAGCGTTACATATATATCAATATATATATAATTATACACACACACACACACACACACACACATATATATATATATATATATATATATATATATATATATATATATATATATATATACATTGAAATTGGTTGTCTGTTCGTGACTGTCTCTGTGTGTACATTAAAAACAAATAATTATGTGAATTTCAATTAACAGACACGAGATTTGACAGACTGGGTATAGAGATTCGGAAAAACTTTGTAAATCGGGGTTCGGTCAAACTAAAACAATTTTGCCTTTTAAAATTCTACTAAACTCTCCCGCCCATTTGTTTTGTATAAACACATGAAATGTTAAATGTAGGTCTCTTGAACATGCATCCAACTTTTATATTGAATGCCAACACAAAACAATAAACGTAAGAGATCAGGATTGGGGACAAAGTTTAAAGAAATTGAACTCAGTGTGTTTAAAAATCACGAACCAAATTTTGGTTGAAACATGTTCCACTAGACATAAAATGTATTATAAGCCCAGCTTTTTAATCGATTTTGAACGGAAATCTGGCTTCAAATGCTTTAATTTCCGGTCAAATCTTTTCTAGTCAGACAATTTTGGGTTGAACCATTTGGTATTTTACATAAAGCTTATTTAGACAGGCAGCCATCAATTTAGTAATTGTTTTGGGGGATTGGGGTGAGGATATGGCTTCAACAAGATGGAAGTTGAAAGAGTAAATCATTGCTTATTCTTCCAAACTCCCCTGACAGTTTTTGGTCTAAACACTTGAGATTTTACCTGTAGGTCAGTAGGCATAAACCAAATGTGTTTTTTTTTTAAATTAGATTTGAGCCCTAAACAATAACTATAAAAGCGATATAAATTGAGGTCAATAAAAAAAAATGACACCTGCACGGTCTCTACCAACTTTTGTCTATGCTAGTAAAAGAAGCTTATTACAAAACAAAAACGCATTTCTGTACATATGCACACTTTTCAATATATATATATATATATATATATATATATATATATATATATATATAAATATATATATGTGTGTGTATATATATGTACATATATATATATATATATATATATATATATATATAGTAATTTATAAAATATATATGGCGATTAAGCTACACTGAATATTCTGCGTTTCATCCACTGTAGGATTCGTCAGGTTTATGCGCGAATTTTGTGGTTGCCTCTTCTTTTTATATATGTTGAGGATTTCTAGTTAGCCAATCAGCTTTCTAGTATCCACCGCACTCCTTCCTATAAGCCAATGGGCATGCATTTTATCGAACAAAGGATCCGTTTTAGAACTAGGTTAGTGGTTTAAGGTAGATCTTTTCCCTCCTTATATATATATATATATATATATATATATATATATATATGAATATACCTATGTGTACACACACGTGCACACATATATACATATATACATACACACATATATATATATGTTATCGTTTATGTATATTCATGTGTATTTAATTTATTTATTTGTTTGTTTTCTTTTTTTATTGTTAGTTTTAAAACTATTTTGTATCGCTATCCTAGAGTAAGTTTTATTTTGTGAACACAGTTGTTCGTTATTTCTCGTCTACAGATTAATAGATGTTGAGGTTCTTTAAAGTACAGGATAGCAAACTTTTCATGGAGTGATAATTAACATGGGTCGTCTAAATGTCTGCATGTGGTAGCTTGTCTCATTATTTTCCATTCGACTACCGGCGAATATCCGCTTTCTTTGAGTTCCCAGTATTTATTCGCTCGTGTTGTTTTTATACGGTGTTTTTTATTTTTTATTTTTTTATTTATTTTTATTTTTTTTATTTATTTTTTTATTTTTGAATATATATATATATATATATAAATTATATGCATATATATATATTTGAATATATAATCAATTATATGTATATATTATATATATATATTATGTATATTTATATCATTTATATATATTGTATTATATATACATATATTTTATATATATATTATATCTGTTCTATATATGCATATATTTCATATATATATTATATATGTTCTGTATATACATATATTTTATATATATATATATATATTATATATGTTCTATAAATACACATATGTTATATTATATATATTGTATAATTTATACATATTATATATGTCCTATATATACATATATTATATATATATATTATCTATAATATATATGTATATTATATATTATACATATTATATATATATATATATATATATATATATATATATATATATATATATATATATATATATATATATATATATATATATATATATATATATATATTACTAGCATTTTAGCCCGCCTTTGCCCGGGTGTTTTGAGGTGTACGCTTAGCAAAACAAAAAAAAGTCAATTTTTTTTTTAATTTGACCCCTATTATGACCCCTTAAAATTTATAGTTGCGGGCTCAAATCACATTATTAAGTAAGATCCAGGTTCAAGGAGCCTATATCTAAAATTTCAAGTGTCTAGACCCAAAATTGTCGGAGGAGTTTGGTAGAGTTCTTAAAGGTTAAATCGTTGAAATTTGACCCCTTAAAAGCAAAATTTCTGCTGACACCCGTCACATCGAGTTTCCCAAATCTCAGTACCCGGTATTTCAAATTTCGAGTCTATAGACTAAAAATTGACAGAGTTATTGCGTAGGGAAATGTACACAGACAGACAGACAGACAGACAGACCCGTTCACTTTTATAGATATATAGATATATAGATATATATGCATATTATATATATTATATATATTATAATATATATAATATATATTATATATTATATATATTGTGTAATATATATACATGAAATCATATAATATATATAAATATATATAATGTATATATATATATATAAATATATAAAAATATATATAATATATGCATATATATACATATATTATATATATTTTGTATATATAAATATAAATATATATATATATATATATAAATATATATATATATATATATATATATATATATATATATATATATATATATATATTAGGAATGGTAATTAATAAACACTGAAGGCCGTGCTCGATACTGTTGTAGAGCAAATATGCGTTTTAGTTTGTATTACCGTATATTTCTGTTAAGTTACATTATTGATTCAGCTACCCGGCCGTTTTTTTAGCCGTCTGTATCTTCCTCAGACTTTTACAGAAATGTTCGTTATGATGGGATTAGAAAGTGTATGATGTCAGGGAAGAGGTGTGAGAAGAGCGGAAAAAGAGGAAGGGGACAAGGGGGAAATGATAGAGGGGGTGCTTGGTATGTCGATAATGTTTGAGTTCTGGAGTTTAAGGACCTTGTTCGAGAGGGTCTGGGAACTTCGTTTCTGGTGTGGCTGAGGGTAGATGGATACATGGACGAGGAAAATAATAAAATTAAAACGTATATATATATATATATATATATATATATATATATATATATATATATATATATATATATATATGTATATATAATGTCATTTTAATCGTAATTCAAAGTCTATTTCATAAGACTAAAAAAGGAGCGATATTGAAACGAAAATCAAGATTACATTAGTTTTTGTTTTTTTTATAAATAATATATTCGGGTGTGGTTTCACCCGAGAGTGAAAGGGAATGTATATTTCGTGAATATAATCAGTGCATGTTTTGGAGGGAGGCGTGTTAAAAAAAATAAATATATTAGTAGGGGAGAAGAAACTGTATGATCAAGCTGTCGAAAGGGAAAGTATTGATATTATTTAACATTTGGGCTTTTTTATTTGTCTAAGATTTTTTATTGATCTGTTATAATATTGTTCCCTAATCTCAGTTTCCTCACCCATCTTAGGTGTATATGTGTATGTTTCCTTACCGATGACAACTTAATTATCAATCTATTTTATTTTAAGCCCTAAGTATTTATGTTTTATTAATATTATTATGTTTGGCTTTGTATTCTTTCACTTCTTACTCATTTTAAAATTATTTATTAGTTTATTCATATTTTATTTGTCACTATAGCCATTGATCTTTATATACAGGATTATTTATATAGTTTAACAAAAGATGCTATATTTAAGATATATTATTCACACTAGCGCGAGGTCTGACGGTATTACTGTAGCTAAGGTTTTTATATCTACATGTGAACTTAATTTTGATGTTTGTAATTATTTCATTTTGTGTTTTGCCTTTCTTCAGTATCAGAATAAAAACATATTTTATCAGAAAATATCCTTCGTAAAACAGATACGTTTTCACACAATATACATGCGAAAAGGTATAAAATAGTATATATTTGTATTTGTGCTGTATTCCGTTCACAGAGTTTTTTTGAGTAGTGTGTTATCGTTTAGGACTAATTATGTGATTGGTCATTTCATATCACGTTGCTAAGTATATTAATCTATATACATTATATATATATATATATGTATAATTGCATATATGTATATATATGTATATATGTGTATGTATATGTATATAGATATATGTGTATATCTATATATATTTATATATATGTATATATACATATGTATATATATATGTGTATTTCTATATATATGTATATATATGTATATATGTACATGTGTGTATATTTATGTGTATATATGTGTATATATATATATGTATATGTATATGTATTTGCATATATGTGTATATGTGTATGTATGTGTATATATGCATATATGTGTATGTATATGTGTATGAATATGCATATATGTATATGCATATATATTTATATATGCATATATATATTTATATATATACTTGTATATATGTGTATATATATTTATGCATATATATGTGTATATATATGTGTATATATATATACATTTATGTATATGTATGCATATGTATATATATGTATATATGTGTATATATATGTGTGTATATATTTTTATATATACATATATATATATAAATATATATATATATATATATGAGCAAACAGTTAATAAAATATGTTAAAAACACTTTGAAATGAGTTAAAAACATATTTAATCTGAAAACGAAATACTAGATAAGTGGATAGTCCTTAATCCGCGGAGTTTCGAAGAAATACTTTCCTTCTTATCAGAGGGTTGGAATTAGCAAAATGCACGATCGGATTTTGCATGCAGAAGTATTTGATGAAACAACAAGTAAGTCAAAGATCTTACTTGAAAACAAAATGAGGTAAGCAGAGGGAATATTGTAAAGAAAAAGGTGATTACACATGAATAAATCGTCTGGTGGAAGATTAATAATCCAGTTACGGTAAAATCTAAAGGTAAAACTTCAAGAAAGTTAAAAGAATTTCCATTTGTACGAGTAAAATCCAAGGAAATCTCGTAATTCGAAGAAGATGGGCCATAACAATCCAAAGGCAGAAATGCATGGAATAAATCACAAAAATGTGTACGAGGCAAAAAATGGTATTAATAAAAGAAAAATAAGATGTGCTTGGACTCTATTTCCGAGACATAAATAAATATTACTTGTTTATTAATATATTTTTCACACATTAAATTAACTAAGAAAACTCTTTAGAGCACAATAACTATATAGCAATTTTTACGTTAACATAATTAGTAGGGGATATGCGATTTTTTTTAATGAATGACTTTTAAAAGACGTTAGGTACAGGTATAATCATATTCATGATTTTGTAAACAGTTTTTTTCCTTACGAAACCTCTTGGGGAGTATCCCACAACTTATCTTGCTCTTTAATTGGCGTCTATTTGCATAGATTCGTCACTTCATGATACTGCAAAGGTTCTTTTTTGGTTTCTAATCTGGTTAATCCGAAGACCACTCACTTGCCCCTTGCTCAGAAAACCCCTGTTGTTGCAAATACTTTTTGGTTTTGTTTGTTGCATGCGAGGAACCATTATCCTTCATAAAAAAATAATGGTTCTTCTGAAAGCTAAACTTAGCTTCTTCCGCCCTGGTTCAAAGTACTCTGTCAGAATAGCTATGTGAGAATTTAGCGTGCTTTTTACTTCTTACGGGACTCTCCATGGCCCAACTAAAGTACTTCTGATAATCGCAGCTCAAATCATTATCACACGACAACCTTGTTCGCATTAAAACGCTGATTACGGTGTAGTCGATGTAGACACCACCCCTTGCTCCAACTGTCTGGGCTATCAAGATGGACACACCCTCTATCCGTGAGCAAACTGTTGAAAAATCCGTTTTTATGCACATTTTGCACGTGATGCGGCTTTAATGAAGGCTCTGTTACAAGGCTTAATATACTTTGCCACTTCATTCAGGAGACGACATCGAATACTTTTTGATACATTATTCAATCCGGCTTGGTAAAAGACTTCTCGACTTGTCTGCTAAGGGTTCTTAACAACTTTACATAAAATTGGAGTAGGGAACGACGTAAAACACCTCCAGATTTACAATTATCAGCTCTCTTACGTACATTTGTCGGTACAGTTGATGAAACCTTTCTATCGATTTCAATATTTCTAGAGTAGTTTTACCTTTTGGTGGTGTTCTGTAATCGTACTTTTTTGAGAACTACTCAAACCAGCTTTACAACCCATTTTATTCACGAAGAAAACTGCCTTATTAAGAATACATATCTCTCGCTCCTTGACAAAGTCCAAAAGAGAGTCGCAAATCTGATAGGCCCTGAACTGGCATCTAAGCTTCAGCCTCTGCCCCATCGACGAAACCTTGAATTTCTCTGCCTCTTCTATAAGTATTTTAATGGTGAATTTTCTAACGAACTGCAAGCACTTGTGCTCCCACGACGTGAACACCTTCGACAGACACGGTAGGTTGCAAAATCCCACCCCACACAGTACAGATCCCTAGATGAAAAAGATCTTTCTACTCCAGTAGTTTCTCCCCTAGAACCGCTACTTTGGAATTCCATTCCAGGTCGCTGCTTCCCCACCTCTAATGACGGGCAGAAGTTCAAGTTCAACGTGAACCGACATATTGCTGCCGAAATCTTTACATAGTACCCCAGTAGTTGTTACCCCTGATAGTAGCCCCCTACACCAAAGTGAAAATGTGCCTTGGTTAGGGTGAAAATGTAATAAAAAAACAAAAACAAAAAAAAATGATAATAAGAGTAATGATAATAATAAAAATAATAATTCCAATCATTACCAATTATAGCAATAATGATGACAGTAAACATAACAATAAAAATAATAATATAAACAGTACCAAGGATATTCATCATAATAATATTAATACAAATACGAATGTATAATTCTAGTAGTAGCAATAGAAATAGAACTGTATATTTGCAAGTGATTCTTCTAAAGAAGTCTTAATTCAATTGTTTTATTGCAATATTATTTATTGAATATTTAATAAAAATATTTTGAAGAGGATAGTGAAACACAGCAATATTCCCCATCTTATATTATTGTTTTTTCTCAAACATGAAACGGCCAATTTACATGATGTTTTTATTGCATGGTGTATGTGCAAATGCTGAGAAGTTTAAATCCTCACTGTTTCATAGGATGCGTTACTCTATAAAAAATTACCATGCTTTACTATTTTATGAAACTTTCACTGTGAAATCCTGTTCAATGATAAAAAAATTAAATTACTTGAAGAGAACATCTTAAAGATTCTCGTTCAAACGAGAAAAAAAGCATAATAAAAAAAAACTATCCCGCAGTGAATTTAATTAATTCCT
>NC_136492.1:130054518-130134518 GCF_053919585.1 Euprymna scolopes
AAAAGGCTCTTCGTCAAAACGTATGAATACCCAACCTATATGTGTTATGCAATATTAATTGCATATAAATGAAAATAACACGCTTCCTATTAACGCATAATATTATTAAACACATAAACTATTAATAGCATTAAACGTGTATGTTTTTTTATGGAATCGGTATCAAATTATTGTATTCATTATTTCCTTGTATATTGGGATAGAAACATATAATATTTATGTGTTCGTTACGTATTTTCAAACACCCAGTTGTAGCGTGTATTTCTATATATTTTGATTTAACTGCATTGAATGTATAGAATAATTTAACAACCTTAAAATAAGTCCACGTAACGTATAGTTGAGTTGCCTTTCTGAATATAGCCTCCTCTTGGTTTGCGAATTAAAAAAATATATATACGAATTACATATAGCCATCTAAAATAATGTATGTTTTTACTTCAGTTATGTTACGTCCATAATCAACATGCATTCAATTAATAACAAAATCAATTTTTATTTTTTTTTGTGATTCATTGACAGTCATATTAGTCCTTGTTATATTTTTATTATGATTATATATAATATGAATATTACCTGTCGAAGAAAGCGTGGGCCTATAAATCCGCCCTTGTCCTTTCGTCCGATCGCATGGCAGCTCCTTTATCAATAACTTCGCCTTGGATTTTTTTTGTTTCTATTGCAAATATATTGTACATAATTTGTGTAAAAAAAGTAACAGAACGGACATTCCGGCATGACTCCAGGTTGACCCCGGGCATTTCGTGTTAATATTGCTAAAATTGGCACCTTTATGTTTATTACAAAAATTGTTGCCTTGGATTTTGATAACACTTTCTGAAAAGTTGTAACTAACTTTCTTCTATATAATTGTGTTTGTCTATACTTCGGGATAACACTTGGGTGTGCCCCAGGGGCTTTGAAGTCTAGTAAAACACGTTATTTTTGGACTATTTTACCGTATTGTCCAAATTGTATCTGAATGTCTATTTAGCAGTTTTGTATCGTACTAAAATCAAATTTAAATATGATAAGGCGTTGGGGTCTTCGGGGGCAAAATGGGAGGTGTTAATGATTCAGTTAGTCACTTTGTGTGTGTATTTTTTTTGTTAAACCGTTTAAGATTAGTTTCTTTATAAGTTTCTAATATTTTAAATATACTTTTTACTATTTTTATTGGGTGTCTCCCTAATAATCAGGTTTTACGAACATTAACTTTTAATAAAGATTTTATCGTATTATATTTATGAGAGTTTTTGTTGTTGTGGTGTTGTTGCTGAGAGTAAACCGACGCTTAAGTTGCAGTTCAAAGCCAGTGAACATACCAATGTTTAAAATCTATCGAGTCGAAACGTCTGTAAAGATGATTCTTATCTTTTTGCTAGGATGTGATGTTATATTTCTTTTTTTCAAATTCAGTGTTTATCTTTATTCACAAGCCACCATTGCTTTTCTGCCATCAACATATAACATGTCAAAAAACCAGGCTTTTTTGTCTTGTTTTTTTTTACTTTATTTTATTTGCCTTTTCGTTATGTATTCCCTACTTAAGAGCTTATTACGAATTCAAGCTTGCTTTTTTTACTTATAAGCATAATATTAACGGAACTCAATTATCGGTTATCCTACGTTCACGAATTCTCTCGTTCGAAAACTCCGGAATGTTTACTTTCTGCGCTCGAAGTGCGCGCTTATTGGTTATTAATTCCCTTCCATTTTCATGGCAATTTTTGGTTGCACGGATATAAAAACAGCAAAAAGTCAAAGATGGCTTCGTGATTGCGTTCGAAGCTCCCAATTGACAAGAATTGGTATCCTAAACTGATAATTGTGTAAGCATAAAAACATGTGGCTGTGGGTATATAATACTGTTTTTTATTATATATTCATATATATATATATATATATATATATATATATATATATATATATATATATATATATATATCCGTATATATATATACATACATATATATATGTATATATATATATATATATATGTACTTATATATATATATATATCTATGTATATACATATATGTATATATATGTATATATACACATATATATGTCTATATACATATGTATATCTGTATATGTATGTATATATACACATGTATATGTATATATACACATGTAAATGTATATATACACATGTACATGTATATATACATATATATATACGTATATACATGTATATATACATATATATATATAAGTATATATACATATATAAATGTATATATGTATCTATACATATATATACATGTATATATGCATATATATATATATATATATATATATATATATATATATATATATATATAGTTTGTGTATAAATCTACTCAGCATTGTCTATCACTGACTAAACTAAATTAGTGTTTCTAAAACAGAGCCAGGAATAACAACAAAATGTCAATATAAATTATTCATTGAAGCAAGACATGACGGACGTAACATACACCCCAACACACTTACTTGACAAGAACACAATCTTTACCGTGTTCATCTCTTAAACCTTGGGGGATAGGTGCGGGCTAGGCGAAAATAATAGCGAGAAACGGTCTGATGTCGATCGCGTAGGGAATTGATTTTAATCTAAAAAGTTATAAACAGTAAGGGTGTGTTGGAAGGCTTCTAAGTGACCAATCGAGATATTTCTGTATATCGCCCGGCTTCCATACTCCTTCTTTGCCTATTAGACAAGCGCAGAGACACTATCTCAGTGATTCGACAGAAACACCCAGCGGTAGATCTTGTTTCCTGGCTAGGGCAATGAACGCCGTTCTTCCCCATTCCCAGCATGCCCCACCCCTAAAACTGAACATTTGGGAGTGCTTGAGTATAAGATATGCCTGAGCAGTTAGATTGGGTTGACCTTCTCCTAAAGGGTTGAGGGTACCGGATTGACAGTTCCTGGCTGCTGTTCCCGACTGGTAGTACAGGAGCCCTAACTCTTTGGTAGCGCTTAGAGCGGCTGCTCCATCAACAGTTGAATAATATCGGGTTGTTTGCAGTGCCATGACGCGCATGGAAAGGGACCCTGCACTCATCCCCGGTGGGCTTTCCTGAGGCCACAATCCTAATTGGAGATAGGTCAGCTGATGGTCTACTTGTGATGCATGTCTGAAGCTCCGCATAACCTCTTGCTTAGCTCCCCCTTACACCTTGCTGCCCAAATCCCTACATAGTACCCCAGTAGTTGTTGCCCCTGATAGTAGCCCCCTACACCAAAGTGGCAATTTGCCTTGTTTGGGGTGAAAATGTAATAAAAAAAAAAAAAAAATTTACTCTCACGCCGTCGTTAAAATAGTCTTGGCGAAACTTTCTAAGTATTTCTCTGTGTATGTCTCAGACGATCATTCGTGAAAAGTGGCCAGACGTCCAATAAGGATTGGTAAGAAAACCATCAGACCGTTTATAGCTTCAATTCGGTTTGTTTCGCCACCAAGACGGCACAACTCCCCCGTTTACTTAAAGGTTTAGAAATATCGAAGATACAGTCTTAATTGACAGACAATCATTGAATGTCACATTTTTCAAAGATAATCGCCGTATTGGAGGTAGAAATTGGCAAGATACCTATTAATTCAAAGTAGGCTATATATTTTCCGCATGGTAAAGCTCGTGATGCATTAGGTTAACATATGGACAATTATAAAGTCATACGTCTGTGTGTAAACGTATCGATACGTGTGAACTCATACTGACATATCCTTTCAAGTAATTGTTCTTAATAGTGGCGCCTCTTTTATCCCCAATTTGAATAGGGGCAGACCGGCATTGTATTATCATACGGATCTATATACTCAAATAAGAATATATTGTTCATAGTTGATTATCACTCAACTATATATATATATATATATATATATATATATATATATATATATATAGGTATATATATATATATACACACAAAGTTTAAATATTCAAGAGAAAAAAAACTCGTGCAGTAGAATGAGGTTATTAACAGTGCACAATAAGAAAGTTCTAAATATATTGTTGTTTTGTTTTAGTTGGATATTACATAGTCATTACGCAAGACATGCTAGTGTACCTAAAAATGTTGACGGTCAGGAGACCAAATCTTCGTCAGGCAACGTTATAAAGGGTGTGTTCTCTTAAGATGTCTGATATTCGAGATATAATTGTAATGTAACAAGGCCGAAAGTAGTTTTATTCTTCTGGCTAAGAATATGTAAAATACTATTTTTCGATTATAATTTAAATGCAATTTAAGATTTATTTTGTGGAACTGGTTTTATAGAATGTATGCGTATTTTTCTCATATGCGATGCAAACATACTGTTCTTACTGTACTATCAACAGCGCATATACATTGTTCATTTTGGTATCAATATATAATATGAATATACATGCTAAGAATACTGTATTTCCACTGAATATTAAACAGTAGACACTAAACATATATGGTGCATTATTACAAAAAAACACGTTTAATAAATAAATTATTGATGCATTTAATATACTAGTTATTTACTGCACAACTGATTATATTTGATTTTTTTTAGTTTCATAGATGTCATCAAAATATGCAGTGCCAAATAAATTACCAAAACCGTTCGTCGTGATTTCAAGCGACGAACGCACAAACTAATACACATAGAAGCTAATATTACTACTGAGTAAAATAAAAAAAGGAAACATAACATATCCACTTAAGCCTATTAAATTACTTATTTATGTATTTAATGTCCTATTTAATTTCAAAAGGTGTAAGTATTACAGTTTAATTATCTAAATAATATCAACTCATGCTTTTCCTGATATTCACCTACTCAATATACGCATAAAAAAAAGCATATTTAACGAAGGAAACAACAAAGGCGTTGTTTTATTACGAATTGCTTCGCTTTAGACAATATTAATAGGAGAAAAGACCAATATAAACGCATTTGAACATGGTTGAATTCGGATGAAGATAAGATTAATGAAAATTGGCAAACGCACGACACTTGAATACGTGAATCGGGAAATTCACATCGCGATTTTGTTTAAAAAGTGTAATTAAATTATGTTATGAAAAACTCAAAAATATACGATCAAATAGGCATTGAAATAAATTGCAGTCTCTGATTGCCTTCGAATGAATCCTTTTTCAGTGTTTTTTAAATTGAAATACACTGATTGATTATTCGTCGTGTGAATATTTTTGGACTCCAAATAATTCTTTAAAAGACAAAATAAAAGCAGACCATATTGGAAAATGAATATATATATATATATATATATATATATATATATATATATATATATATATATATATATATATATATATATACAGTATATATATATACATACAGTATATATATACATACAGTATATATATATACATACAGTATATATATATACATACAGTATATGTATATACATACAGTATATATATATATACACATACAGTATATATATACACATACAGTATATATATATGCATATATATATACACATACAGTATATATATATGTATATATACACATATAGTATATATATATACACACATACAGTATATATACACATACATACAGTATATATATATACATACAGTATATATATACACATACAGTGTATATATATACACATACAGTATATATACACATACAGCATATATATATATATATATATATATATATACACATACAGTATATATACAGTATATATATGTATGTGTTTATATATATACAGTATATATATGTATATATACATGCATATGTATATGCGTGTATGTATATATATATGTATATATCTGTATGCATTTATGTATGTGGTCAGGTCATTTCACATGCTACTAGTACCATGTAACCCAGTAATACCTGCCTCATGGTCGGGTCAGCGGCGATTTAACTGGTTCCCCCACCAGACATGTTTGGTAAGGAGGGCGGCTAGTCTCCCTGAATGATTAAAAACAAGACCTTCAAAGGGCGAATGAACCCTTTTTAGGGGTCATCAGCCAACTATCACCGTGCATGTTTGTGCGTATGTATATATGTGTTGGGATGGAGAGGGATCTATTAAGCCGTGGTGGAGCCGCCCTTTCTAGGAGAAGTAAATCGCTGATTTAAAAAAACCATAAGGCGGGAGACCAATACCCACATAAAGCTGGTGTATAGTTTACATTATTTCTGGCTTTCTTGATCTTGCTTATTATTGGATCTAAACATTTTGAACCGAGACAGAGACTTAGCTGTCGTAGAAAGCTAATACTCTGTAACATCAGTTTGTATAGATACCTACTCAGGTATTTGGGATCATGGAACTTTGAGTGTGTGAGAGAGTGGCACTCGTCTGACAAGACGTTGCAATCACCATATATATGTATGTATATATATGTATGCATATATGTATATATATATATGTATGTATATATATGCATATATGTATATATGTTCATTTTAAAAGCTGTACTACCGGGCAGCGAACGTCTCTTTATTCTCTGTTCTATGTATTTGGGATTGTTTTACTCTTTTATTCATGCTGAATTGACCTATTCGTAACAACCATCAGGTTCATCGTAATGAACATTGCGGATTTGTGCCGTTGTATCGCGTGTTCATTTTAAAAGTTGTACTACCGGCGAAGCGAACCTCTCTCTATTCAATGTTCTGTGTATTTGGGATTGTTTTACTCTTTTATTCATGTTGGATTTACCTATTCGTAACAACCATCATTATCGTCATCATAAATGGTCCTTCATATATATTCTACATGTACGTGTATGTGTACGTGTGTGTATATGTATGCACATGCGTGTATGTATGAATGTATGTGTGTGGGGGCATGTTGTCATTTGTGTTTGTTCTTGCGTGTGTATGTTTGCTTGCATCTGTTTGTATGCATGCTTGTATGTGTACGTGTATATCTTTTTTTCGATATGTGTGTGGGGTGGAGAGGACTCCCCAAACCCCTTTTAAGGCAACCCCTCTGGGTGAAGCAAATCTCTTACTTAAAAAAAAAACATAAAGTGGGAGACCAGCACCGCATTAAGCTGGTCTGCAGTTTGATTTGTTGCTGGCTATCTTGCTCATGCTTGTTGCTTGATCTCAACATTTTGCACCGAGAGAGAGAGTTAGCTGTCGTACAAAGCCAACACTGTAACATCATCTTTGTATAGATACTTCCTCAGGCATTTGTCTATAAAAAGGTGTCCGTTGCGATGGAAAAAGTGCCATGTGTGCAGCCCTGAAATTCTGGAAGCATGTAATAATTGATCTGCCATCATTCTATACATGCATATGGTGTGTGTATGCATGTATGTATGTATGTATGTATGTATGTTAATATATGTACCAACGTATGCATGTGTGTATACCGATTTGTATACGTGTGTATATATCTATGCGTGTATATACCTCTATTTATTTATTTATTTTTGTGTATATATGTTTGTGTGTTTGCATGTATATACGTATATGCATATTTGTGTGTATGTATAGGTATATGAATATACGAATATATATGTATGCGTATAGGTGCATATATATGTATGTGTAGGTATATGTAGGTTACTTTATGTGCATGTGTGTATATGTGCATGCATGTATACGTATATTATGTGAATATGTATGTATATGTGTGTATGTATTTGTATATGATTGCATATAGGTGTATGCATATGTATGTATATGTGTGTGCATGTGTGTATATATGTTTGTATGTGTTATATGTATTGTGTATGCATGTATGGATGTGTGCATATGTGTATGTTTATGTGTATTATGTGTATGTGTGTGTGTATATGTATGTATGCAAAGGACCATCTTCAATGTCATGTCTGTTTTAGCGTGTGAATTCGCTGACAGGACTAAACAACAAAGGGTTATCTTCGGGATCATGGACTTTCAGTAACTGAGGGAGGGGCACTCGTCTGACGAGACGTTACAATCATTATATATGTGTGTGTATGTGTGTGTGTGTGTGTGTGTGTGTGTGTGACGTGAGAAAAGGCCTTATCCTCCTGGATTTCTCGTAAATATGATTGACGGCCCGATTTGGCTGTTGCATTGACAAATATGATTGTCCTTGTAAGGTTCGAGATGAGGAAACATTATGTTGAGACCACGTCAAAATCAGGCCAGATACGTCCGAAGATCACGGAGGGGATGTGACATTTCGGCTGGACGGTAGTGTTTCTCACATTAAAGCCCGACATTGAACCGCCAGACGCCCACTTGTTCGAACCACAGAATGACGCAGTACGTTGCCAGCAACGATGCCGTAATTGCAAACGTGGCCCGGTTCTATTTTTACGACGGATCCATCAAGTATAGCGTGTATCCCTGAAAAATGTGCATTTACATAGTTGTTACTGTGTAGGAAAGTAAACCCCCAATCGAAAAATTCATAAGAATATATAATACAACTACTGCCGCTGTAGATATGATATAGTTAAAAATATGAAGTACTGCGTTTAGAATCACACACATAAATTATATATATATATATATATTTATAAATATATATATATATGTGTGGGTGTGTGCATATTATATATATCATATGCATATTGTGTGTATATCGCATGCATATAATATATTTTATATGAAATTTATGTATATAATATATATTTTATATGTATATACTACTGTGATTTATATATATATATATATATATATTATATAAATATTCTCTTTCTATAATATATATATATATATTATATTTTACTATATTATATCATATATATATATTATATATATTATATGTATATCATATATATATATTATATATATATATATATGTATATCATATATATATTATGTATCTCATATGTATATCATATATATATATTATATATATATATATATATATATGTATATCATATATATATTATGTATCTCATATGTATAATATATAATCATATATCCGCACATATATATTTCCATATCTATATATATATATATATATATAGATATACATGTATATATATATATATATGTATATATATATACCTATATATATATATATATATATATATATACCTATATATATATATATATATATACCTATATATATATATATATATATATATATATATATATATATATATAAATTGTGTTTTAGAAGGAATGCCACAGGTTAAAATGTTAGGCACCCCATCAAGACATTTCTTAAGAAGAAAATGTATTAAAGTAAATGTGAACATTATTCGCTTACAATACACATTTCTTTTCTGCGCAATGCAAGCATATCTAAAAAAAAAAATGAAATCGATTTAACCCACACAATACCGGAGGAGGAAATTAATATCCCCATGAATACCTCAGGAGACGTAGATTCACTGTGCAAAGCTTTCAACCTAGTTTACCATGCATTTGTTAACCAGTAACATAATAAACACGCATACACATGTATAAATGTGATTTGATTAAATAGATGGCATGTGTAAAGTGTGTCTCTCGCATAAATAGCTTATGGATAAACTCGCAATTAACGCAATGTTATTTACTTTAACATCTAATGTCAATTTCGTTTCTTCTTTCTATGTATTTCTTTTATTATGTGCATGCAAATGTTCCCCAACATTTTCCATGCGAAAATCTAATTAAGTTTATGCTATTTTTACTACAAGTTTTCCTTCATCTGGAATGCATAAAAAGTGTGTATCGATATTATTACCTTGTGGTTACTTTACCAAACATATTAGTGACTGTTCCTATAACATTAGGAGTCAGAATATTGATGCCATATGCATTTTCGTGACAATTTAACGAAGCAAGTAAACGTTTTCTATTTGGCGACAGAAGCAGAACACAACTATAGTCTATATTTTGTAGAATAATCTCATACACTATTAAATACATACATATGCAATGTTCTACAACTACCTATGAAAATAGACTAAGAATAAAATTTATCTGGTTACCTGTAGGAATAGTAGTACTGGAATTTGTGTTTGCAGGTAAATTCCAGGGCATCATTCTCCTTTTATGAATCAAAAAATAAAACAATATAAAACATGAGTTTGCTTACTTTTACGTTGAAAACATCAGCCGACACAACTCAATCTAATAAATATTATGTATCTAAGAAATTATGAGCAAAGATTTTCATGGATTTTGTTCACTTTTGACCTCGTAGCACGTGTGGCCTATTAGTTTACATAACTGCGTCTAACTTTACAAGCAGAAAACAATGCCGCTTCACTATTTAGATCCTTAGACTTCTATTCCACAATTTGTTTTCTGGGCCTCCAAGACATTATAACTCTCTCACAGTGTTCTGCTTCCCTGAATAAACTGAAGAAGTAAAAATGAATTTTGGACAGCTATCACAGTGCTAGATTCTCCAACCACAGTGGCTTGTTTGAAACGGTCCGAAAGACGAACCTGCTCGGTTCCAAGTAAACACGTCCGTTATTTAAGGTAAATCAACAGTAGAGAAACTAGGTATTTTTTTTTACTGTACAACATTTCGAATATATGTTCGGAGAACATAAATATTATGCATCTACTACCAATGTCCACATAATTAATAATTTATTTTTTAGAAAAGGATACAAGTATGTTTTCTTTTTTTATTTTCTTCTCCTCATGCTCCCTCTTCAATTTTTCTTATGCTTGCCTATTTGCAATGCTCTTTTGTTATGTTAATCTTTTCTTACCCAGATATTTTTCTATAACATATTTCCTAATTAATCGCGTGATATTTAATCCTTCTGGCGCGGCTGTCATAATTAAAAAATTATCTTTTGATCCCACATTGTATAAATAAAGTGTGCACGTTCAAGTAGTATTATATGAACAGTCTACACTCATTTTAAATTTAATATTTCTCGTATTTTGTTTTCTATTGAATTTAATTCTTTGTTTCAATTTAGTATACCTTGCATTTTATTTTTCTATTTCGTTATTATCATTTATTAAACATTAGTATACCCTAGGACTTACACCTCTATTTTCTTTTTTTTTTTACATTTCTTGACATTATTTAAACAAGATTCTGTCTTAGTTCCGTGACACTGTTGTCCACGCTGTTGCGCCATTGGCTTTGGCTATGTTAAAATTTCAATAAAAACAGTTTTTTTTTGTTGTTGTGTGTGCTGAAAAGAAATTATCATATAATTTATTCATCCCGTGTTGCTTTTGCTCTCCTTGACTAGAAATAAGGCTGATCGCTTGCTATACCTAATATGAATTTTCAAGATTCACACATAAATATATGCGCAAAATATTTCAAACACAATACGGAAAAAACATTAAAAATATTGAAATAACTTTATATATGTATGCTTGTTCATGAGTTAATTTAGTCTGGCATGCCTTATTTTTTGCCAATGTCTGTTTCGATTTACGCATGCTTTAATACTCTATGAGTATGAAAAAAACATCATGATCATTCAAATGTCCATATAATAAAATATTCGGCAAATACATACGCACGTGTATAGAAATAATATGAATAAGAAAAGGAAATATTAGTGTGCAAAGCGAGCTCACCCGTAATATTTCAGTTTATGTGTTATTAGATTCGAATCAGTATTATAATTGATACAAACATATCATACGTCCGATGGCATAAAAAGGAAAACAATGATTAATGGTCACCATGATGATCGGTGATATGAAAACTGTGTAAATGTATTTTGATGACAGTTTCTTGTAAGTTATTTTAATTGTATTGAGAACGATCATTTTATATTAAGCTGGGAAAGAGTTTCACGATACTGATTTCCAGTAAAATTAACTTTTCACATCAATGCGCTTTTCATAGATGTTTCGGTCACTTCTATGAATAGATAGTAAAATAAATATTTAATATCGGTTGTAGCTAATCGTGGTTCTTTGCAGCAAATGCTTAAAACGCGGCACACGGAACTGAATTTCAGTCGAGTTTATTCAAATCAGAATACAGATACATGGGGGATAAGCGTAAAAATTCCCCATAAAATTTAAAAAAATCGGTTGATAACACTGATACTTGGAAAAGTGTGCTTTGCTGGACTATTCTTTAACTGTGAATACTGTTCGTCATAAACCCAGGCGGTTACACCAGTTCCTTCATCTAAGGCATGCATGTCTAAATCAACGTTGAGTAAATCAGTAAGATTAAGAAAGGGTTGGTGAAGTATGTACCACGTTAACACGAAGACAGTTTGTAGGTCAGTACTTGGAAATACTTGAATAAATTAGAAGGAATACCACCTTCGTCTTCATACACACACACACACACACACACACACACACACACATATATATATATATATATATATATGTATATGTATGTATGTTTGTGTGTATTTATAGAATTATTATTATATATAACGCATGTATAAATATTCAAAAAAGAATGTTCCTAATATATAATACACCATGAAATTAACTGTATGACAACGTATCGATCGTTTTCTTGGAATGTCGGAAAAATAAACAACGAGCAGTATCTGATAAAGAATGAAATGTATTCAAAAGAGCAAAAGGAATGTTTACATTGAGAATGAACAAAACATGTGAGACGAACAAAGCACCAAAGCACATTTCCGAAAGAAGCAATCAATGACGTCTTTTATCTGTTACTTTAATGCACGCTTAATTTTAAAGCTTAACACAATGAAAACGAAATACTAATTACGCCTTTATCGAATCGTTGGGAAATGATTGTGGAAATTACAGTCATCGAAACAATAGGTGAATCAGAAAGCAGAATACGATCAAATTCTAATCGAAGGAAATTCTTCCCTTTTCTCCAACGCAATCGAAGATCAGATGACTACATTGTATACACGTTAGTATAATGGGCTCACGAGTAAACTCCAACAGATAATGTATGAATATCCATTTTATTTTAGTTGTCAATGGTGAACAACTATGCAGGGGAAAAGTTTAGTGTTCTGCTAGCTTATAGTAGTTAGTTTGATTTTTTAAAGGAATATCACATTCTAAACACACACACATATATGTATATAATAATAATAATAATAATAATAATAATAATAATAATAATAATAATAATAATAATAATAATAGCATTCTTTGTTAACGCCGCGGAATAAGGATGTGTAAATTGTATTTCGGAGTATTTATCGAACAATAATTTTTTACTGTAAATTTCAATTTACAGTGTTAGTTGCCTTCCTCATAATATATATATATATATATATATATATATGTATGTACGTATGTATATATATATATATATATAAATATATATATATATATATATATATATATATATATATATATATATATATATATATATATATATAATATGTGTCGGTTTAACGTTATATGACGTTACACGTTACTACGTCATATAAATAAAACTAAAGGCTTAGAAAGTCTTTCGCTTCTAGGTGTTCCATTTATCCTGGCCGCATTTCTCTTTCTTTCATCTATAAGCTGGCAACAGCCAGTCCTGTCCACGTGGTTCCTTTGTTTTTCATTCATTCTTCAGACTAAAGCCCGGGCACATTTGTACAAATTGCTTGTTCAAACGCTAGTCCTACGACAAACGCAATCGCTTTCCCTCTATCCTACTTCTGTTGCAGATATTTTCCCATGCGTTTATAGGTTATCTGTTACACACACACACGCGTGCACACACACACACACACACACACACACACACATATATATATATATATATATATATATATATATATATATATATTGGTTTTCTATCGGTATCCGATGATGATGGCGTCGTTCTTGCAGTCAGCAAATGCTTTTACTTTTCAATTACTTGCTACGGTCACAAATCGATCATATGGAGAATGTGTCGGCTGGAGCATGGATGCCAGGTCGAGAATTCCTATTTGCATGCTTCGTTGTCTAGTCTTGTGTTCCGCTCCTTAATACACTCCATTCCCTATTCGCAGATTTATTGCCGCACACAAATGTGCTCTGGAGGTAGGCCGCTGCAGTGTGGAGTCCACCCTTATGCAATGTCAACTCATGGAGCTTAAGTGTATAGGCAAACAGCGAGGATAATCACTGCTGAGACTAAAGCATTAACAAACGCGCCCGTAAATGTATCTTCTACATTCTTCCTTTTTTTCCTTTTCTGTAATTAGTTCTTGATTCTCATGACATAAATTTTAGTTATTAGACAATTAAATTTCCATAATATAACAAGTGCGACCGAATTCACTAGAAGGCTAACATAAAAAAAAACATAGCAGTAAATATATTATTTTTCCTCCTTTCTTTTCTTTGCTTTATTTATTTCTTTCTTTATTTCGTTGTGTTTGTAAAATTAACAATACACCGTTATACTATTTTAATTTATTTATTTTTATCGGTTATTGTAAATTTTCTTCTTTTTTATTTAGTGTACAAGTAGCGTTTCTGTTTTTGTATTTTTAATGGAAATTAGTTTAGTATTTATTAGGAAAAAACCTGGCTTCTTTGAAGCCAATAATAAATTGATGATATAATTTTTGTCATTTGTTTAATAAGTTTACACGGATTTTAAACTGCTGGAAATACTTTACGAGGATGACATTTTATATTCTCATTTAGATTGTCTACAAGTACCGGCCGATGGTTGCAAATGTACATATGCAGCGGTTAGAAAACATTATCTCATTTTAATATTTTATATAAAACATACTTGTCTGTATAAATGTGTGTATGTATGTTTTTATCTCTGAATAATATTGTGGAAATACCGACGGATTCTTAAAGGATCGGTATCCTTTTTGAGCTCGACCGTTCGCAAAACAAATATCGAATGGTTGGCCAAAAACATTAATTCGTTCACCCTCAATTGGGCACTTTTTAACAAGGAATAGACACAATGTCTGAAAGGTATCACTTTATTGACTAGAATTAATTTGCACCTATGTAACTTCCCGTTTTGCAACGGGAAACACAGCAATGACGTGGCGTTTTTTTTTTCTTATTTGCCGTACGGTACGAGTTCGTGTCTTCCTGTCGATGAGAACTTTTTTTTTGCTCACGCCCCAACACGCGGGCTACGTTGGGAAGGAAGGCTAGTCATTTATAAGACAATAATGATTTTGATTATATATATATATATATATATATATATATATATATATATATATATATATATATATATACATATATACATATATACATATATATACATATATATATAAATATATATACATACATATATATATATATATTTATATATATATACATATTTATGTATTTATATATATATATATTTATAAATATATTTATATATATATTTATATATATATATATATATTTATATATATTTATATATACATATATAAATATATATATATATTTATATATATATTTATATATACATATATTTATATTTATACATATATTTATATATATATTTATATATATATTTATATATATATAGTTATATATATTTATATATACATTTATATATATATATATATATATATATATATATATTTATATATATTTATACATATTTATATATATATTTATATATATTTATATACATATATTTATATATATTTATATACATATATTTATATATATATATATATTTATATATATATTTATATATTTATATATATATTTATATATATATATATTTATATATTTTTAGTATATATCTGTATATATATTTATATATATTTATATATATATTTGTATATATATATTTATATATATATTTATATATAGATATATATTTATATACATATATATTCATATATATATATATGTTTATATATATATATTAATATATATACATATTTATATATACATTCATATATATGTTATATATAGTTATATATATATTTATATTTATATATATATTTATATATATATATTTATATATATTTATATACATATTTATATATTTATGTATATATATATAGTTTTATGTTCATGTATATATTTATATATATATATTAATATTTATATATATATTTATATTATATTTATATATATATTTATATTATATTTACATATATATATATATATATATATATATATATATATATATATATATATATAAATTAATTAATACTTTGGTACATAGAGCCCTCATGATTTGTTCGCCTAACAGATTGGATGTCGAACTCGATAAGATCAGGGGAATATTCATCAATAATGGTTATCCTGTTTACCTTAATGATGATTGTATTTGGTTTCGGATTTTAAATCCCCCAAAAAGTTTTGACCCTTGAAATGCCCGGTTTATTTTAAATTACCGTGGATAGGGGAGGGGAGTAATATAATTGCAAAACAGATTCGAAGAAGTATTTACGATTGCTTTAATTCGGTGACCTTGCGTGTGGTATATACTAGGAGACCTGCTTTTTCTTCTTTCCGCAATGGTAGTTTGCCTTACATCCAAAATAGTAATATTGTATATCAGTTTAAATGCCAGTGCGATGCTGGTTATGTTGAGCGAACATCCTTGCACCTTTTGACTCGTATAAACCAGCATGTTACATCGAAGATCAGACAAGGGAGGATGGGGTTCGGAGGTCTCCCTCCTTCTGCAGCCTTGGACTCTGCTATTGGCCAGCATTTGGTTGACAACCCGTGCTGTGCCGATAGATATAAAATAGATTGGTTCGAGGTGCTACATAGAGCGGACTCCAAAAACCATTTAAAGATTTTGGAGGCCGTCTCTATCGCGGTGCGTCAACCTTCTTTGTGCCGGCAAAAAGAAACATCAAACGCATTTTTTCTCTTTGGGGAACTTTTAATTTTTTCTCCCGGTTTTTTTTTCTCCCTCGTTGTGCCAACATTTTTAATCGTTTTTTAAACGTAAATAAATTTAATTAATGCCCCCGTACTCTGGCACATTAAATAAGTTCCCCTATAGAACTCTTTATTTTCGTCACAATACTATTTAGATTGCTATCGATTTGATCCTGAAGATATGATAGCCGAAAGAGCTCTCGAGAAAACTCCGCCTACTATTTTATTTAAAACCATATATACTCTGTACCTCTAAACATTTATATATATATATATATATATATATTTATATATATTTATATATATATACATATTTATATGTATAAACATTTATAAAAATGTATATTTATATATATATATATATATATATTTATAAATATATATATTTATATATATATATTTATCTATCTTTATATATATATTTTTTTGTATAATATATACAGGAATTTACATCGGTAGTCGGTACCGACGGTTTCAAGCCCGGTAGTTGAGGACTGCTCTTAATATCCGCCTCAGGCTCTCTTCAGCCGACTCTCATCTTTATATATATATATATATATATATATATATATATATATATATATATATATATATATATATATATACATATATATATATATATTTATATATTTATATATAAAACATATATACATAAATATGTATATAAATATATATATATATATGTATATATAATATATACATATATTATAAATATGTATACATTATATATAATACACACACACACACACACACACACATATATATATATATATATATATATATATATATATATATATATATATATATATATATATATATATATAACCGGAGAAGAAGAGAGTTAGCGATAGAAAGTTATTGAGAATGCAAAATAAACAACTTACTTGTTAGCCGGTTTCTTTGCGATAATATTTAGTGATATTAATAGGAAAGATACTAGGATGGAAAGGACATTTACTTAAATGTTTAGTTATAAGTTCGATAACGATGCTGCCATCAAATACATTGAACTGAAACTTATCAAATCGAAAGTAAAAACATGAGAAAATGTGGGATTAACTAATCATTTAATTGAAAATGTATTACTTCCCTCTTTTTTGTGATATATAATCAGACTGCTCATCATTCCTCATGTATTTGCGTATTATGAGTACAGTAAATCGTATGGAACATATTAGCTACAACCAAAGTTGATAAGTATTTTACAAAATTGGCTAATCTGCATAGGTAAACAATTTTTCAACAGTTTGTAATAGAAAACATTTTTAATTTAATGATGCAGACATATAGGTGTGTTCTGTTTTGGAATTGCACAGATAATCTTCTCCAAAGCATATTTAGTAGGAAATGTGAAAATATATGTGTGTACAGGTAAAACATGGAGAGATTACAAGTTTTCTTCAATAGCAAACAGGAGTCACAATTTCATGCAGATCATCTTTCCCAAGGCGTCAACACAGACAAGACCTTTTAGAAGCTACGTTGCGAGTGCGTTTATCGAACATAGAATTTATGAATATATCTATCTCATTATATAATACTAAAAAAATACGATCCGTAGATAATAGGTAAAAGTATCCTTAAAAATACAAACCCAACTATATATATATATATATATATATATATATATATATATATATATATATATATATATATATATATATATTTATATATTTGCACATATCTATATATATTTACATATATATATATATATACATATTAATATATATTTATGTATATGTGTTTATATATATGCTTATTCTTCTTCTTCTTCTTCTTTTTATTATTATTATTATTATTATTATTATTATTGTTATTATTATTATTTCCACTGCCACACACCATTGCAGCCAACAAGAGTCATGAAAACCAATAAACCGGAAGTTAAAGACTCGAGTTTCACCATAATTCGAACTCACTAATTAGACACGTCCGAAATTAAGATACGCAACCAGTGCCTCTTGCACGCGAGGCAAGCATTCCACTAGCTGAGCAAACGCGCCGCACACACACACACACACACACACACACACGAACGCATTTATATATATACACATATATATACATATATGCACACATTTTTATATATATATATATACACATATGTATATAGATATATACATATATATACATATTTATATATATAAACACACATATATATATATATATATATATATATATTTAAATATGTATGTATAAAAAATCAATACCAAAAAATATAACTGTTTATATTTTTCTGTATTTATTTCCGCTGTATTGACGTGTAGGAATAAAAAAAAAAGTCTTTTGACAAAAAAAAACAAGAATGTTTCCTTCTAAAGAACATAATTTCGACAGATCCATCGGTCTATCTCAGTGTGAATGATATAAACCGGTAAATATAAATATATATATATATATATATATATATATATATATATATATATATATATATATATATATATATTATTTTATTTTGTATACTATTAGAGGTAATTCGACTTGAAGTCTTTAAAGAGTAGTTGCTTTAATATATTAACAAATGTGTTAATACTTTTAGAAGCAAACATTGCCCATTGTAATTACATATATAAGTTCAATATGTATAGGTATCCGTCAGCTATAGTTATATTGAATAAAACGATTTATAGTTGTGAATATAATTTCTGTTTCAAAAATGAAAACGAACAAAATCATATCGATTGAACGATCGATTCGGAAACGATGTTCAGTTTACTGAAATTGATTATGTGTATTTATATTTATGGAAATTTACAAGAACTTAATCTTCTTTCCTCTCACGATTTTTCTGATGAGGAGATTAAGTTTTAAAAGACAGAACTTCTGTTGAATTATTGTCAATATTATTGTCAATTTCATTAAAATTGACATTGTTTCCGACACGATCGTACAATGAAGTTGATTTTGTTTTTGAATCTATATTTAATTGACTACTATGAATCTTTTCCCCCAATAATATATATATATATATATATATATATATAAATATTATATATATATAGTCATCCACATACATAACTATTTCGCTGTTTCACAGTTCATCAGTGCAGCTAGACAGACAACTACTTAAGCCAGGATTGACATCCGTATGAGAGTCAAGGTTCCTAATAGCGTAGTGGTTAGGAGCCTTGACGTCGTTCATATATGTATATATATATATATATATATATATATATATATATATATATTTATATAGATATTATATATATATTTATATTTATATATTCGTATATACATATATATAAATTTATATTTATATATACGTAAATACATATATATATTTTTTATATTTTTGTATATGCGTATGTAAATATATATATATATATATATATTTATATAGATATTATATATATATATATATTTATATTTATATATTCCTATATACATATATATAAATTTATATTTATATATACGTAAATACATATATATATATTTTTATATTTTTGTATATGCTTATGTAAATATATATATATATATTTATATAGATATTATATATATATATTTATATTTATATATTCCTATATACATATACATACATTTATATTTATATATACGTAAATACATATATATATATATTTTTATATTTTTTGTATATGCGTATGTAAATATATATATATATATATATATATATATATATATATATATACGCGCGCGCGTGTGTGTGTAAAGACGGATGACCACAAAATGTGGCTACATAATTTACAAGATGCTTCCACAAGTGTGGCTATATATATATATATATATAAATATATAAATATATATATATGTGTGTGTGTGTGTGTGTGTGTGTGTGTGTACTTTTTGGTATGCATTGAATGATCTTATTAACTTCTTTTAGAACTCATTAAAAATGCAAAATATTAAAACTTCCATGTTGCTTCAGGGTTATTCTTGGTCTGAACCCCTTATCTCTCAAATACCTGATGATTACACAAATATGTATGCACATATGTAGCCATCAATATTTATATATATATATGTATATATATATATATATATATATATATATATATATAAAATTTATCTGTCTCTATGTTATACGCCTGCAGTAAATCTTTTCTATTTGACTTTTTTCGTATATGCTGTTTCAAAATATAGTCTGACAACGTATATATTACTACCTTCAATGAATTGTTATTTATATATTTTCTTTTCACATCATATTCGATAACCACCTTTAGTAAAATTTTTGTTTTCTGACTTATCATTTTATCATCGTTTATCAGTATTGAGCCTGATCAGTACAAAAAATGTGTGACTCTTTTTGTATTCTACGTGATTGTGTGGTCTGCGATGATTTTTTTGGTTTATTCTCAGTCAGATATAGGCTTCTCCCTGCCATTGGACCACTGCTGTACCGAAAAAACAAGGGTTTGTTGAGAACATCGCGCCCTTTTCATCACAATTACACCCAGGTTCTCGCACAGGCATGTCCTGTCTCTCTAAAAACTGGACTGATGTATTGGACATTTGATGCAGTCCTACAGTTTATGTCATTAAACCAATATAGTAGCCGAAATAAATGATAGTGAACGTATGTTTTGTTTTATTCAAAAATTTATATAGCTGTCGTTATATAGACATTTTAACAAAAATACTTGATAAAACAACAAACACATTCGTTGGTAATATAAACGCCAGTCAATGCACTGCATTTGCTGACTATGTATAAATATATGGCGATTTCCATGCACTTTTGAATTGAATGGTTGCGATTATGTTTCGCCGGATGAGCAAGCATGTTTTCGAATCGCCTTGAATAAGAATTGCGTGCATCGTAAAATTCACTGGACGTGACGTTAGGCATTTAACATGATTTGAGGCATTAAGAACTAATGGATATTTCAATCAAGCAATTGCCCATGACTGCCAGAGGAAATGATTTAGGATTGTGAAGGGCAGTAAATATAATATGCGCATTAATTACGTGGGGAATTGTCTTTTGGCTGGTAAAACATGCAAAGAAGGAGGGCAATATTGTTTCAAGAAAAAAATGAAGTGTAGGAAACTGTTTATTGATTTGAATAACACGTTTTTGTTCTCATTTTTACATCTCTTGTTTCTTACTATTTTAAGAACGATTTTAATGTTATTCTTATAATACATAAAAAGAGGTCTTGTAATATTATTTCACTTTCAACTAAGCTGTTGTTCAGTTACTGATACCTTTATGTCTTCTTTAGCTTTTGTTATTCCTTTTCAACTGTTATGTGGTGCAGTCTAAAACCAACCCGGATTAAAGTATTAACTGTGGGAATTCTGCTAGAAAATTACTCTGATGAGTTATGGAAATATGATAAATCTTTTAACATATGTAAAAATAAATAATGTAAATCCTTTCGATTAATGCAAATATGATAACTCGAGGGAATTCGCAACAACATATACTATTAGCTGGAATTATTAAGGAAAATCCAGTTGGTTGTGTTTATTTAAATGTATTTTTTTCTTGAAATAAGTTCTCATCGAGACCTCCGTAAGAAATTACTCTAAACCGTTATTCAGAATAAATGTTAAAATTGTATCATTAAAACCTTCTTTTGTTTATTAACATTCGGTAAGATAATTAAAGCATAAAATGAATATCATTTGCGATTACTTGTGGCTAATTTGAACAGAAACAAAATATACTAAACGTAGCTGGTCGTTGTAAAAACTAGCATCTTCAATAAAAAATATAAGTATTTAAGGAATGTGACTTAACTCATGAAAATTCGACTTGCTTAGAAAAATCTTTACGTATCAAATATAACATGCTATTATATAATTTACAATTTATTTTCTAATGCAAACATTTAATCGATATATAATAAGGCAAATGGAACAATTCCAATTGCAGAGTATTGTGAAAATGTGGACAAATTTTAATGTCAAAAATAGATTTAAAGAAACATCATCAGTTTTAATATATAAGATTGGCTTGATAGCAAATGCATTCCAAAACATGGTCTAGTATAAAATCTACAACAATCTAAAGACATGAAGCCTACTTAAAACTAAAAATAAAAACGCTTAAACAACTTTAAAATGTATTCACTTTCGTATGGTAGTATTCACACATTATCAATGCATATTTTAAGAGATGCTTTGTAAATTCGAGCGAATAAACTCTGCACATTCAAACGTGTTGAACATATATGTGTTTCCCGTTCATTTGCGATGAATATAACCTTCGATAAAATAAGCAGACGTAATTGTCTATTTAAAATGTATACATAATCACAAAGTTATGCAATCTGTTATTTCCATACTATACATGTTTGAAAGTGCATTTCTGCTTAGACAATAGTTAAGCAAAATGCGAAATATAAATCGGAATTAATTGACATGTCGACATCTCTGAAAATTGTAATATTTCTAAAGAGCTTATTTCAACCGTGTAAATAAAATTGATATGATGTTTTTTTTTTATCTCATGAGAAAATGTCTAAGTCGATGCATATTATTATCTGAGAGGTATTTTTTTTCAATATAAAATAAAGTTTCCGTTTAAATAACAGTGCAAGTAAAACATATACCTGTGTTTACAAATATTGGTTCGCGTTTGTTTAGTAGTTAATTTAAAACATTCTTGCTTTATCAATAAAAAAACGAAATTTATTGCAATCAGTTCTTTATTGTGCACGAGATCAAATTATGTAAGATGTCTGTAAAGTAATTAAGTTTTCAGATATTGGAAATCTTATTTGCGATTAGTGAGTGTCGAAAAAACATTTGCATAGGTTCACCGTATATTTATCATCCAGTTCATACGCTTTGATCTTAAAAATGTGTCAGACACCAGAAAAGGATTTCCACTAAATAATATAACATGTGTGCCCGGACGCTTCCAAATAATATTAAAAAAGCGTATACAATTACCAGCTACTATTTGAATTCGTGTTTTATGTTGCAGTTCCTGTTCGGAGTTGAAGTAACACCTAATGCTTTGCTTTCGATTGTTTAATGTAAATGCTCTTGTGTAGTTATTTCTTCTTTTAATCTAGCACTATCATTTCGATGTCAGTTGTTTTGACACGATGGCATCAATGTTAACGTCGCATGTTAATTAACACTTGAGATTGCTGAGCATGCATTAACAGAGAGAATAATCGGTCGCTGTTAATCGCTATTTTAGTGTCAAATAAGAAGAAATCTAAGAATCAATCAAAACTGAATAAAAAAAGATTAAAAAAAACAGCTTTTTCCTCCATGAATTGTCATGCATACCAACGAGCGCATTATGCGGCAGGAAAACCCAACCGTAATTAAAGCCAAATTAAGATAAAAAAGTTTGCATTTGCGTTAAAAAAAAATGGTGTTTCGATACACATAAAAAAAGAGTTTCAATTAACATAGAGACAACAAACTAATGGCATAGATTTATGGCTGTTTCTGTGTGTTATAATTATGAACAGGCCGTATATTGGAAAATTGTTCGGTCATAAAATACCGTTTCATAAACTTCAATGATAATACTCCATGCAAATGTCATTTATACTCAGAACGATATCATAAGAATTCAACAATTCTATTGCTTACATTGGTATACCCGATAGTTTTCTAAAAAGAATTTGGTTGGTTGGAGGAGTATTTTAACATCCCAAGAAAAAGTTTTTGTTTTGCTTTTTTACTGTAACGAACGGGATTCAAATTTGATGTATGTTGTTTGTCAGTGGGTATTCATAACTACTGAATCACTATACTTTCGTCTCACTTGTTCTATGTTTAGATGTATTTATTTTAAATAAGGTCACGCATGTGGAATATATATTTGCGTATACACTCACGCAGCCACATACACACACACGCACATATATGTGGGGTTGTGTGTGTGCATACGTGTGTGTTCGCGTGTTTATGAGAGATGCCTTTGGGACTGTATCAGTGCGTGCAAATTCTATATACGTGTACCTTGTCCTGTAAAATCACAAATGCGTGTACTTGACACGAATAACACAAGGGGAATACACACACGTACTTATATAGTACAGCTTGTAGCAAAATATAGTATAGTTTAATTAAAAAAAATCACAATGAAAATAGTGAATATTAATTGGGAACTCCTGATTAATCAGAATTCGTTTAAATAAGTTAATCTTAAGACGTTTGACACCAATCACAAAACTGATGCACTTTTTTCTCAGGAAATAATGTTTGAAATATTCTAGTAGCGAGGTACTTTACTCCTCACAATTTATTGGAAAATCTAATGTCGGCTTTCTTGGTGTGAAGACGTATGCACCTTCTATTCAGAACCCGGACTGAACGTGCCACAGTAGAGATTGAATTTATTACCACCGACGTTTCAGAAAAAAATACTGTATATTTAATTAATACACGAATCGCATGTTTTTAAATAAAAAAAAAATCATAGCACTTCTGAAACCAGCGTTTGCTTGTGTTAGTAAAATCACGTTGAATAGGATAAATATAAATGCTTCTAAATTAACAATTCTAGTAAGCGCTGTCTCAATTTTGATGTGATAAATTTGCTGGTGGCATAAAAATGTGTATTTCTTTTGATGTTTAATAATGTTGAGTGGTATTATATGGTGTCCCTCCTGTAGTGACACCCGCGCATTTTGCAGTGTATTTATATGTCCAACAAAATACTCCAGCAAACGGAAAACGGATTATCACTGTTTGAGTTATACTATGTAATTGATAATGCAAAAGGATATGCTGCAGGGCCTGTAAGCTAACAAACATATAAGCACCGCCTAAAAATATAACGATACTTTACTTAATGCATGCTACATCGTTATGCACCTATAGCAACAATAATGGTTATCTGTATAACATATGCAGTAAATGATATTGGCGTTATACTTCTATGACCTTGAATTCATATCATCATGTTGAAATTTTTGTTTAGTGTGTATCGACTCACCCACACATTTCTAAACCAACATTTTATTAAGATATTCGAAACTCAAAAATGAAACATTCACTTCAGGACAATATCTGTAATTGATATGAATAGGCAAATTAGTTGTCCGTTTCTCGTTCAAAGTCTTGATCGCGCTTGTCACTTCTTCTTTCAATCTATCGCAGTAGATCTGGTAGATTTATTCACTGACAATACTTTCTAAATGGGCTTCTGCCCGGCAATGGTGGAACGAGGATATTGAGAGCGTCTGCATAGAAAGGTTGGGCAATAACGATGATATTCATCTCAGTCGATTTACACTGGACATTGGCCAAGCGCATGGAGAAATCACTGGTAAACGAGCAGTTCCTCATTTAAAAGGAAAATGGGTTTGCCCCAATGTTCGATCCGCTTGATGGCTATCTACGGATTGGTATACACTGCACTGTTTATTTTACGATGCCATTCCTACCGAGTGAGTAATAAATATTATATTGAGTGAAAAAAGAGTAATGAACTACCAAAAAATATAGAAATAATAAATAGAAATTGCTCCGTGTTAAATAGTTAAACTTGCTGTACTATACCGGCGGATACATGTAAATGTTCCAAATTTGTATCAAAGAAACGTCTTAAATTAAATGAGTTCTTGAATAAATGAATGCATATTTTACATAGGTAGAATACGCCGTAACTGTGGAGATGTTTAAGTAAATATATGAAAAATAAGTTACCAAGTATTTATTATATTATATTTGTATATCCGCTTATATATAGTTGCTACTAGGAAACGTATATAGATATAGATATAGATATGTGTATATATGTATATACATATATATATGTATATATACATGTATATATATGTATGTTTGTGTATGTATATATATATGTTTTGTATGTATATTTATATATATGTTTTGTATATACATGTATATATATATATATATACATATATATATATATATAGATATGTGTACATAGGTGTATATTATATATGTATATATATATATATGAACATGTATATGTATGTATATATATATATATATATATATATATATATATATATATATATATATATATATATATAAATATATATATACGCCATGTCCGCGTTGACACACTGGTTCTCGTCAGACCACGGAAGTTAAGCAACGGTGAGCCTAGTTAGTATCAGATGGGTGACCATTTGGGAGTTCTTGGCGCTTTGTGTGCTCTCCGCTTATCTTGGCATTTGTTTCCAGTCGTCCTGTACTTAACTCGCCACTGGTATTTAACAATATCTTCTCAAGAGAGGTGTGGTTGGAGATTACACACCTTCTGCCACAAAGATTTCACGCGCAACCAACCCGTCGTAGGTATCCATAGTCTCTCAAAGATTGAAGGAGCCTGCTTTGTATATATAACTTATGATTTAATTGTTGGAATTCTTGGCGATAAATAAATTATTATTATAATTATTAATTTTTTTGTGGATTGTTATCATCATCTTTTTAGACATTGTTGCACGAGGCCCCGGCCCAGAGTACCTCTTGCCTTCGTCAAGTGGTTAACCGCCACGAGATAGCAACTCCGAATGTCTTATCGGCAACATCAGTATTTACTTCTTTCTATATTTGTTGTTGTTTCCCCACGTTTTGAACAACTAATTCTCTGACCTTTTTATTAAGGTTGAAACTGCTATCTTCAGACATTGCCCACTATGTCAACATTCCGCAAATCAATAAATATACAAATTACTTACCTCCAAATATTCCAACAATTAAATAATATACTATAGCGTACGGACCTTAAGCCAGAAGATCAGATTATAAAATTATTTTATTTTCAAGATTAAAAAATCCAACGTTGGTCGGCCCGACCGGTTCGAGGCGAAGTGGATGTTGACATTGAACCTACACGCTTAAAAGTGATATTGTCTGAAAATAACTTTTTCAATATCATAATTATAACTAGAATTAAGAAAATATAACACAATAGATTACAATTTATGTTTTGTCTTAATTATTACTTAAAATAATACACACACATTGATACTAATGCGTAGTGTATAAAGATTATATGTGAATTTATGATTTCTATTAGTTGTTTGACCTGTGACAGTTGGACTTATATACCACATGTATCCATAGCTCTTGATAAACATTTTTTCTCACTAATCTATTTTGTATAAACCTCTCTGTTTTTTCTGAATATATATATATATATATATATATATATATATGAAAAATCCTGATACTATGTAAACGAGTATAAGTTTAATTCATATTCTCTAGTTTTATATTAACATCAATTACATAAATAAGTGATGAAATTGGACATATTGTAATTTCCTAGTTATTTATTTATACGATGTCGCAGATGTTTTTAACCATTTATTCATCACTTTTTTCAATTTGTTATAGGTAAGTTCACTTTCCTGAAATATAAGCTGTCCGAAATTGTGAAACACATCACGGTATGTTCTCTTCCGTTCTTTTATTTTTACTCATTGTTTTCTTTCCACATTATGCTAATACTACGGTTATTTTCATATATATATATATATATATATATATATATATATATATATATATATATATATATATATATATATATATATATAGATATGTATATATATATACGTGTGTGTGTATATATGTGCGTGTGTGTATATATGTGTGTGTATATATGTATGTATATATGTGTGTATGTGCGTGTATGTATACATGTGTGTATGTGGGTGTATATATGTATATATATATGTGTGTATATATGGGTATATATATATATATATATATATATAATTATGTTCATCGCTCTCTCCGTGTATCATTCAATTACTCATCAATCTTAAATATTTGCAAATTCCGATCGATTATTATAATATCAATGGTCTTGTTGCTGTTAATAATAATAATAATAATAATAATAATAATAATAATGATGATAATAATACTTATACTACTACTACTTCTACTACTTCTACTACTTCTACTACTACTACTACTACTACTAATAATAATAATAATAATAATAATAATAATAATAATAATAATAATAATAATAAAGAAAAATGACAGATTGTAAAGTAGTACTCGGAGTCACAAAACCCATATTTTCACAGTACTTCACCGAAAGGCAATATGATGTTAACGTCTACATCAATTGGTGATACAGTAAATTTTTGTGAAGGGTCCGAAGTGTACCGAAGACTTTGACTATTCAGACGAACTTTATTGAAATAGTGCCGAGAAACTCGCTATTTGTGAGGCTATATGTCACACATTTTTCAAAGAGCCGATACTTAAGAGAAATCAATAATAAGTGGCTGCGCAAATTTCCTGACGTCAGTTGTCCTTATTACCGAGAGTTGTAGAGTAATTGTACTTTTACGAGATTCTTTGTGACTAGAATCTATGACGCACACACATTAGAAAATTTAAGGACATAAAAAAACTGCGGTGGGTATGTAGAACTCTTATTGCATGGATGGTTAAAAAAGACGAAGAAAAAGGGCATTTATAGCAACTACACACCTATAATCACTGAACACCCATTGTGTAAAAAGTCTCTCTAAATGTCCAGCACGTGTAACACAGCTGAGTGAGTAAATTTATCAATTACTTCATAATTACGGACCACTTTCTGAGGAGCAGAAATGGTGAAAAAAGACAAGTTATACATATAAGGGATGACATATAAGTATAAAAATGGGTCGCTATTGTTAGTTACAGGCATCATTCATTCTGGACGACGGGGAAATACAGTATTCAGATTTGTGGGGTGTTATAAGTTGTTTTAGCAATTTTTGTGCTCACACGAACAAATGTATTTTATAATATATGTACGTTATATATGCGAAGTAAAACGGTTTGCCAACCACTATCAAATGCCTGATATATAACTGATCTTATCGATATATTATATAATATAATTTTTCTTTTTGATACAGATATTACATCAGCTATAGATCTCGCTTGTGTTTTATCCTTTTAAGGAATCATCAGCCTAATATGCATACAATCCGCTGTAGTTTGTCACCGTGGCTTCTAGTCTTTTCGTGTTTGAGCGCTTATGAAACCGTTTGCATGCTTACTAATTATCTCGTTGTTTTGTTGTTAAAAATAAATGGGTATACATTAAGTCTAATCAAGATAATCAATATCCGATCTTGTAAATTCTGACTTCGCGCATTACCTATATAATTTTTAATAGGGCACATATGAAAAAAAAACACTTAGGAAACAGCGTAAGAATATTCCGTGTTAGAATTGAATTTTGCTCGAAAAATGCCCAACTTAAACAGCAGAAACAGCATTAAAACATGTTTAATTAAATGTTTGGTGTTCCTGCATGTAATGTATGAAACATAAATATATTAAAATATGAAAGCAAATTATAATTCTTACGGTTAAAAACAAAATATAGTTAGTTTCATATGGACAGGAACACCGAGAAAAAATGGCAAAACCTGTAAACACATTTCTTATATTCAGCATTTCTCCGATCTACCTAGATGACATAATTTTATCAAATATTTTATTTCGTTACATTGCTTTATGCATCTCTCTTCCTCTTTTCTTTTCATGGAAGGTAACCGCTAAATAATATCTGAAGACAGTCGAAGATTTAAAAAAAAAATAATTAGGTGGTACATAGATAGCGAGAAAAATCATCTGTAATCGTGAAACTTTGGTAGGGTTTGGATACTCATGTGGATTCTTCAGCAGTACTTATTTATATTAGATTTACAAAGAGCCATGTGATAAGAAGCTGGAAACAACCTCACTATAAGGTTTAGTTTGCCTTATTTCCTATTACACTAACCTCCTTCTAATTTACTGTTCACCCATTTCGTTTTTATGATCATTTCGCCTCACACAGACAAACAATTATCCAAAATGTAGCTTCCTAAAAAAAATTGCATAATAGAAACAACGACAAATTCAAGCTGCTATGATTGGTTAATGGTATGGGGTCTCTAAAATAGACCTTTTCTGATATTTGTCAATTTCATTTCAAAGAATGGACATCTGTTGTTAGTTACAGGTATCATTCATTCTGGACGAGACGGAAAATAAAAACTGTATTCAGATTTTTGGGAAAATGTTTTAGCAATTTTGTACTCACACGAACAAATTTCTTTTATAATATATTTTATGTACGTTATATATGTATTTAACGTTCACATATGTTGCTAATTTCTGTAGATCAATGCTGCTTTATCCTGCGCTCATAGTTGTTAGACATATACGTGCCTTGCGAGTGTGTATATTTTACTTGATTTATCTAGATTGGCTAACTTTGTCTGTGTGAAATTTCATACAACTACACTTGTTCCGTTGGGGAATAATTTTATAGGTTAGAAAGAGCCGTCATACATTACTCTGATTGAGAGAAAAGTAGCGGTTACTCATAATCAATATAGAATTCATCCGCCTGGTGATCTATGGATCCTGTCATCAAACTTGCTCGCATCCGACGAATCCACGTCACTACGACGCCGTCCGAAATAGAAACAAAGTGTTAATTGTCTCCCTTAGGGCATCGTACGCTTCTTCTGATGGATATAAGAATTAGCGTTAAATGGCAGTTCTCTCATTCGCTGTCGATACCGCCACAGAAAATTATGATCGATATTCTAAGAGGGAATTACCATTAGAATATGTCGTATTGTATTTTATTCATCTTCTATGCAGTGTATACATTGTGATAGCGTAAGATTTCGGAACGGTCTAATCATATGTGTTTATATCAATTAGTTTTGTTTGATGGTTATTTTCAATATATATCAAGCCATGGTTCTTTTTGTAGATATATTTTGACATAACTGTTACTTAAGTTACTCTTTTAACTTGCATCCCCATATAAATGCCACGTTACTATAGTGAGTTTATATACCACCATTTCGATGATATATGAAGGAAACACAAGAAGATATGCAGCACTGATCACAGATCAGTAGAGCAAAGAAGTCTGTAGGATTTTAAAGATAAATTACATGTATTTGACCATACAATTAGTAGAAAATACCCTAGATCATAGTACTTCATTGCCTGTGCTCTTCATGAAGAGAGAAAACAAATTGTATACATAAAAGTCATGTTTAAAGAAATATATGCCCACTTTAATAAATTTCATATTAAATCTATATGTATATATGAATTTATGAAAATATATATGGCAATAAAGCTCCAGAAAAATATTCCGCGTTTCATCCCCGTTAGAATGCGTCAGGCTTATGCGAAGTGTTGTGCTTGTCTCGCGTTTTATGTACGCACCTTCTATTGACTTTTTACTTAGCCGATAAGATTCTTAGTCTCCATCGGTCACTTCGCATAAGCTTAACGAATCCGCGGAGTATTCAGTGTAGCTTGATTGTCATATATTTTTTATAACTTACTACATAGCTTTACCTATGTATTGAGCACTCTTGAAGTAAATACTTAAAGTGGCGCATAAAATAATACTTTCGTAACTTAACATATGTGATTAAATAGAGTGAACATCTATATGTATATATATATATATATATATATATATATATATATATATATATATATATATATAACTGTATATATACAACTGTATATATATATACAGTTTTATATATATATATATATATATATATGTAAATATATACAAACTCCATGTATATATATATATATATATATATATATATATATATATATATATATACATATATATATATGTATATAACAAGAGAAAAAAGGCGTGTTGCTTTCAACTGCAACATGTACACTGAAAAGATATGATACAGAGAGGGATTAAGAAATTCTGCATTTTATAGTATTGCAGACTGCGATGGACTCTCCTTTTGTTGTTTTTAATAAACTAAGAAATGTTTAATAGCAATCCATCCGTGAGAATAGATTACTTTTTCACTCGAAATCGTTTAATCATCTGAGAACACAAGGAGTGCGTTCCTCTGCGTTTCATTCCATCATTGTACACTAGAGAGCATGGAATGGAGCATAAAAACTATTCTCAGCGTTTTTGTTTTTCTGACGGGAACATAATTGCTTTCTGCAATCGATTTTAAAAGGCACCTACGAGTTGCTATTCAGAAAAATGTAGAGATCTCCACCCTCTCCTCATACGTATCTTCTTATTTTTTGCTCTATGTAAACTAATGCTACTGGTAACACTACTGGTAATCCTAGTATTACGCATGATGATGATGATAATAATAATAATAATAATAATAATAATAATAATAATTATTATTATTATTATTATTATTATTATTATTATTATTATTATTATTATTATTATTATTATGTACTTATAAATTTACTCATCAGTACGTCACGTGTTAGAAAAAAAAACATCATCAACACATACATTAATTAACAAGAAATGAACTACTTACATTAGCATGCGTTCTTATAATGTAAAAAAAAAAAAAAACAATAAACCTTTTTACCCTGAATTTTTTTAACAATATGGTTGTATGTTTAGGTTTTAAATAGGATATGTTAATTCATGATTTACAAAAAAGCCATGTGTAGAGGAGATTGTAATTTTATTATAATTTTATTTAAAAAAAAAAATTAAAATACAATTTTCAAAGGATTTGAGATCTACATTTTCATAATTCATATGAAAATATTAAAAAAAAAAGAAATGTGCTCGCATTAAAAAATATCTAAATTTTAGAATCAATTATTTGTTTTGTTTTAAATGAAAAAAAAGTGAGTGTGTATAGAAATGGCAGGTGCTCGTCTGATCTCCAATCTCTGCCCCCCCTTGCCAATCTTTCACGAAAACACCCGTCTAGCTGAATCCACTGTGAAAAACTTCCCCCACTCTATATCTGTTCCTAAATCAAAACGCGGATTCCATGAACAAAGCTTCTTTATTAGAACTGCACGCCTGTGGAACTCTGCTCCGTCTGCCTGCTTCCCACCGGATTACATCTTGGATGTCTTCAAGTCCAACGTTTACAAATTCCTAATGAACCGCGTCCTTCAGTAAACACTTCATCAAATCTCCACACTAACGTAATGTACTTGCAATAAGCCTTATCCCTGAGTGGCTTCCGGACCTTGATAAGTGGTGATCAGTGTGTAAAAGAATTCGTCGTTTTTTTTTTGGGGGGGGGTTAACTTTTATTTATTTTATAATGAATACTAAACAATTTTCAACTAACTTCAACATTTTCACGGGGTCTTCTATTGTTGGCGGTGTTGTTGTTATTATTATTATTATTATTATTATTATTATTATAATTATTTGAAAAGTACCCAATGTTATGGGGCTGCGGGTATACTTGGAGAACTGTAAAATTTTGAGTGAACTATATTGGAAATTATTTCGAGGCCGTGACTTATTAAATGAGAAAAAGTGGCGGTTGCAATGCAGAGGAATGCGGCGACAAAAGCGTCATGACGACCACACCATTTGAAGGCAATCTTCTAGATTTATCGTCATGGATTAGGTCAAAAATATTGTTTAAAATGTTACACTTCTGCGGACACGTAAAAGAGCTTGAGAACAAGAGGTGGTGCAATTATTTCCATTGAAGATAACGCTTAAACATAAAAATGAAACAAAAATAATCCAGGTCATACTTGCTACGCTAGGTATAGTAAAATGTCTTTTGGAAGTACATTTGACAAAAAACAAAACAAAAAAAAACAACAACAAGGACCTCCCGATGTTTAGCAATCAATATCATAAGGATAACTCTTGATACTTTTCTTGAGCAGGTTTTGTGGGAATGCTGGATAATTGATGTTACCTTTTTTTTTTTTTTACAGGTAACCGTTAGTAATCGAAATTAGAAGTTTTTCTTCTTCTTCTTTTTCTTCTTCTTCTTCTTCTTATTATTATTATTATCATTATTATTATTATTATTATTATTATTATTATTATTATTAAGCCTGCATGTTACGCTTTTAAAAATACAAAATAGATTATTTACGGTTAAGTTTTTCATTTAACAAATCAAATTTAACACTGTTGGCTTTAAACAGACAAATGTAATAACACTCTATTAGACATCTTTAATGACATCCATTTGATGTAGCCCCGATTTCCAATACCATCATCTAATTCATAAATCTCTCTATGCCTATCTGTATGTCTTCATATTTTACAACTCTATCTTTTCCGAAACTAAATGTCACAGAGCGATGCTAGGGGCTCCAAATAATTGGAGTTTATTTAGATCGTTTATTTATAAGTCAGTAGTCGGTTAAAATGGTTTTGAGGGCTAAAAACAAGTCAACATTGAAAACCCCGTGAATTTATCTAAGGTTATTTTTTAATCACTTCATATTCGTGTCACATTATTACAGTATTAACGCCACCAGATTTAATGTCTACTGCTTTGCTTTCGGTTTCGATTTTAACTGATAGCAGCCAAGTACATTTTTTAAAATCTTTTGAAATCACGACTCACACATTAAAATATCGTATTTAAGCGTGCCAACCGGGCGGCCCCAACGCAAATCATAGTATATGATCATTATTGTAATTATGTGCGTAAAACGTTAAATTATTTCCGACGTGCAAGAGTTGCTCACCGAAAAAATAGGTCTGCGATATGTTACGTTAAAATGAAAACATTGATATCACAAGGCTAAAAGTGGTGCTGATCTTAAAAATAGAATTGTAGATCGTTTCTTACAATATAGTTTAATTATTTATATTAAAATATATAATACAGTATTACGTCCTGTGAATGTTAAGTACTCTGTTAATGTACCTCCTTTTCCAGTAAATATTAAAATAAAAACACGATCAACGTGTCCGCATTTCTTGTGTTGATTCCTCCCTCTCAGAAAATAAATTAATATATAATTGTTACGTTGGCTCACATTAGTAAAATAACTCCTACTACTTATACTAATAGTTACAATAATACACATAGTAATAAAACAACTGATAATAATATAAAAACTGTAAGAAATAAGACACCAAATACAGCACGTACACGAATAAGCACTAAAAAAACTATGCCTTTGTATTTAAAACAGAAACCTATATATGAACCTAATAGAGATAACATAGAGGACAATAATGATAATAGTAAGGCTAATAATACTATTAAAAACATTAGTGATAAACGTAATAAAATTGTTCATATGAATAATAAAATTTATAAGTATAATTAAATTAATAGTTATTGCCATAAAAATGCGCATAAACAAACAAAACGGGGGGAGGGTCTGATATTCAGACGAATATAACTGCGTACGGATCATAAATTTTAATAAACACAATGCGGGCGAATATGATCTAAAATTGTCACATAACAGATAAGAAAAACTTTTAAACAGATATGTTCATTCATATTGTATGTGAACCTTTCCTTGTTTTTAGAAATTTATTTTACACAGATAATCACTAGATATGTTTGCCTACACGTTTTGTCATTTGCGGTAGTTATTGTTGTTGTTCAAGGAATTGCTTCAACGTCATGTTAAGAAAAAGCGATCAAATACTAATGCTAATACAAATACAAATGCTAATAATAAATCGATCAGACATATTAATGACAATAATAAAAAAATAAGTGTTTACATTTGCAATACTACGGACCTTACAGAACTGAGTGATCACCAGCAATAATTACTCTCAACAAAAAGAGTTGCCACTCTTGGAATCTTGTTTTTAAGGAGTTTTTCAAGATTACCAGCACTCCCCACCTCTTTGTATGAATTCTCAAAACAGATTCTCCTTAACATAACAGCGCTTTGTAACTGTATTTTTACTGGTAACAGCCATCCACCTCCACTCCAATTGCGGTGATAATAATACTCCTTAAAAAGCCATACTCACTGCGCACAATCGTCGTCTTACAGTCCAACGTAAACACTTTCTTTATGAATCGTCCACTTCTGTGATCCAATTCACCAAATTTCTACTATTCTCGTGCTTGTGGGTATAGATAAGTGCTGAACCACATTTTAAAAATAGAAAATCAGACGTTTTACTTAAAATCTGTGTGATACTATATATTATTGGATTCTCTTTCGATAGCCGTTGTAGATGAGTTTGAATTATCACAACAGCAGCTTACTAGTGACGTCTTAGTGTTACAACTTACTGGGATTTATGTGGATATTGGCGCTATATCTTTCCGGTGATCTCTAATACTAAACGAGTCAGACAGAAACAAATATTATAAACTGATTTTGAACCATTGGTGTAATTCGGAGAGAGCCGAATAAAAATTAATATTCATAATCGATTGGAATCCAGGAAATATACACGGATTGGAATATATAAATATTCTCGGACTACGAACGGAACATATAATCAAAACTGCGTATTTATACATCTATATACCATAGTCTCGAACCTGAACGAAATAGCATACATATGTAACAATTATAATATTAAAGCCGTACATATATATATATATATATATATATATATATATATATATATATAGATATAGATATATATATATATATATATTGAAAATATGAACACCGTGTATATGCATATATATATATATATATATATATATATATATGAGTGTATGTGTACATATATATATATAGCCATTTTTAATAAACCTATACATATATATATATATATGTATATATATGTATATATGTATATATATGTGTATATACATGGTTGTATTAAGAAATTTATATAATCACAATTAAGACTGACTCTCCACGAGTATGACAACATACACATACATGCGCATATATATATATATATATATATATATATATATGTATACATATATATATAATATATGTTTGTGGGAATGCGAGTGTGTATTTGTTTGATTTTCCATCGACTGGTCCAGCTACATTATTTCATTGATAACTGAAATCACATTAAACACAATAATCTATAACGTGTTAAATGAACTTTATACCTAGTGAGCTAGTGAATGACGTATTATCAGGCGCGTAGCAAACACGTTCCCGCATTTATAAAATTTTATGTTCATATTTATGTCGATAATGTTGTTTCCTTTCCGTGCAAATGATTCCCACTTCCTCGCTCTCGCGTGCCGTCTTCAGGCGTTCAATTCATGTTGGACTGTATACGTCGGCAAATTATTCTAATGAATTGAAATTACAAGCTGCCTTTCCGACAGAACGATCGACTTTTCTCAGTGGGCATCGTTAAAGATTACCGGTCAGGTTGGCTCCAATTTTAATGCACAGTTCAGATATCATTCGAAGATCCGTGTTTATAGTGGGTATGAGATTATCAAAATGAGAGAAGTCGTACTTTGATAATACCCATTTTGATATTGGCGTGATATTCTATCTTCTCTTCATACGGTTCTACCTTTATTTTCAAAGGAAACCTGATTGTAATACAGGTTTTGCAATGCATTGAAATATTACATTCGCTGCCAGAATAACTAAGCAAGAAAAATATATTTACGTTCCGACAGATATAACTCATGATTTTATTCCCATATATTAGATAAAAAAAGATTGTGAACAGCATCGAGATGACTGAACTAATGTGTTAATGCATTACTGCAACCAGATGTCAGGACGAATGCATTGCTGGCCTGATAGTTCTTTTTTTTCTTTTTTGATTAAGATATTTTCAGTTTGAAACTCAAGAAAAAACACCTGTCATGGGGTTGCGTCAGAATATATAATTGAATCATTCAATGGAGGAAAATTGGAACGGATTAACATTCCCACGCGGCTGTTGAATACTTTTAAGCCAATTAACTGATGGATTACTAAATTTTAAAGTGCCGCGTAAAATATTAATTTACAAAACGCGCAATAAATTGTCAGGCGAAGAATGCAAAAACCCATTTCATTGCCCATGTCATTGCTTTTACGGAAGAAAATTAGAGGGAAAAATTTAACCTGGTTTAATCGTTTTTCTATATTTCACGTCATTTTTTTTTTTAAAATCTATGGTGCATGATATTTAGAACGAGAATATTTTCAGGGGAAGTGTTCTATACAATATTTTCTTTTATATAAGCTTCTATGTCTGCCCTACTTCGACAATCGATTCTTTTTTATCTAAGAGTTAACATTGCCCTACCTTTACATGAGAAAATCACTGAATACGATGACGGTATTATTGAAATAATATTTAAAATATATAGACGGAGTCGCAATATAAATAAATATCCCTAATAATAATTCGACGGATCGTTTTATAGATTGAGAATATTTCGGAAAGATAGCCAAAAACAAAAAAAAAATATTCGGAAATGATTGTTTTTACATAAACTGGGAATATATATATATATACATATATATATATATATATATGTATATATATATATATATATATATATATATATATATATATATATATATATATACCTATAGTCATCCACATACAGTGCGGCTAGACCGGACACAACTCAAGCCAGGAATGAAACGTGCCCGTCTGTACGACAGTCAAGGCTCCTAACCACTACGCTATTGGCGGTTGCTGCGTGAGTCATGAGTTTAATGATATTTTGACGTCGTCCGGACTACCTCTGCTCGATTCGTTTACGCAAAGAGCATCGCTTATACGCTAATGGTCATTCGTGTATCACGATATGCTCAACTGAAGATGATGAGCAATATATATATATATATATATATATATATATATATATATATATATATATATATATATATATATATATATAGGCTGATACAGTTACCAGTTATCCTGCACTTGAGTGTCATACGATTTTCACTGTTGATTCTCAAAGATTAAAATATGTGTCGTACAAACCTTTATCATTATGATACTTTTGTACACATATTTTTCTTTACAAATCATGTACTGATAGGGGCGGGTAGACGTTTACAGATCTAAAAAGTTAGAACAGTGTAGTAAACATTTTGCACACAGGTGGATTAAAGCTAATGTACCATCGCTATGAGTTTTGAGGGGCAGGAACTTGTTTTGTCGGGATATATTGCAACTAAGCAGACCTATTAATGGCCAGGGATGTACACTCAGATCATGAAAGATCTCTTGAAAAGTCTACCTCAAAATTTTATGTTCCCTTTTGCAAGTAGTCGACTATCTGAGGATGAGGGTTGTTACTCTCTCGAAAGGGAAATAAAAGAAAAATGCCGAGATTTATTCTAAAAATGTAACTAAATTTAATATTGCAACAGATAGTGCAATTGAGCACCTGGTACAATGGGGAAAAAGGTGGCTGGCCGCCTTTAATTTATCCAAAACCAAGCTTCTATCTTTACATCATCAAAGCTCTGATCCCCATCTGACATCAATTAGAAGGGATCGCTCTCGTCTTGGAGAGGTTCCATTTTTTGTACAAGCTTCTGGGTTTGACCTTACTCCTGATCTGAAATGGAACACGTACATCAAATCTGTTGCCAGGGACGCTGGGAAAATGGTGGGATCCTTCTACTGCTCCAGAAGATTTCTCACTACTGATGCAATTCTCTATCTGTATAAAAGCCAAGTAGTCCAAGGATGAAGTACCGCTTCAATATCTTGGGAGGAGCTACTAAAAATAGCCTATCCTGCCTTGACAGAGTACAAAATAGACTTCGTGGTTTAGTAGGGGATGCCCTTTTCTCTTCCCTGCAACCTCTCTCCCACAGAAGAGACGTTGCGAGCGTGTCTTTGTTTTATCGTTATTTCCATGGCAGGTGCTCGTCTGAACTCTAATCCGTCGTCCCCCCATCGCCAATCTTTCACGAGAAACACCTGTCTGGCTGAAACTAATGTCAATAATTTTCCCCATTCTTTATCTGTGCCTAAATTCAAAGGTAGATTCCATGAGCAAAGCTTCTTTCTTAGAACTGCACGCCAGTCGAACTCTCTGCCGCTTGCCTGTTTCCCACCGGACTACAAACTGGACCTCTTCAAGTCCAACATAAACAAACCCCTGACAAACAGTCCCCTTAAGTAAGACACTCTAGTAAAACCCCCAATACTAAGTATTACTACAATATTCATTGATTACTATACATGCAATAACCCTTATCCCTGAGTGGCCTTCGGGCCTTGATAAGTCGTGACCCCGATGTGAAAAAAAACATACAACGTAAAAACACTTCTGGGTAGGAGTAGGTTAAATCAGCACGAAGAGCAGGGAATTTGTTTAATACAACGTAAATATCTGAAACCCGTTTTACTGCTAAAGATCAAAGGTGCTGAGTATTTCTACTTCTGAGAATGCAAACTCAAGGGAGTAAAAGTGAAGTAGGAGTTGCTTTTGTTAGCAGGACAAAAATTATAACTCAATTAGAACAACCAGGTATCATTAGTGATCCAATTATACTACTGTGGGTCGTTTTACCTTGTGCCTGTTACGTGCCAGTTATCTCAGGATATGTCTCTACTTTTGATAGTTGTCAGGATGTCAAAATGAGATTTATCATCATCCACGAAATTGCATTAAAGGGATACCAAACGCAGATAAGATAGTTTTTTGCTTTAAAATTTAATGTCGAAAGTAATCATAACACCTGGGGTTTCTAAGGTTAATATGACTTTGGTAAGGGGAACTATAATCTGATTTATTTTTGCAGCTGTGCTCTGCATACAATCATGCAGTATGTACCAAGAAAAACCCATAGCATCACGCGCAGGCGTGATCTTTAGTATATGTGTACTGTAATAGTTATGCGGTTTGCAGACTGTGATACTGATTACAAATTTGTTCGGTCTAAACTTAAGTTGTGTCTAAGATAAAATATAAAAGCGAATAGAGTAAAAGTGCCTAAAGGCATCGGTGTCTCCAAGTTAAAAAAATAAAGAAGAATGTAATAATCTTAGTACTTAATTCATGGATATCTAATTGACGGGATTGGTAACGATTTTATCACAAGTATATGGGTAAGGATCTGATAGTATGTGCTTAAAATACAAACAAGCAGAGGAATGTGTTTGAAAAAATGATTCTACATTCATCAAGATCTTGCTGTGTTTTAATTTATCAGCTAATGCAGAAACATGAATAAAGAAGTAACATTATATGTACAGCGTATTAAGAACAAATAATGGGGCTGAATATCCGAAGATATTCAAACAGATTATCAGCGCTGAAATTCTAATGATATTACAGCACCAGAAACAGATTTTAAGTCGCAACGTTGGTACCTGTGAAATCCAAACATAGTCGTTCCCATTTCAACTAGTTTGCGGGTATTAGTGAACGATGGACAGAACATGTTCAAGATCTTTTTGAACATCCGTCTGAAGTAAATAATATAGTAAAGGACTGTCTCGCTCAAAAATCTCCGATGATATAATCATTGATCCAAACAAAAAACATATTAACATGTATTTACATAGAAACACACAAATACTTCACTAAATAATATTCATTTATTGCTATTTGAACGTTACGGATTTATCAATGCAGCACTGCTTATTGCAGTTTGGTATGGGTATTCGATCGCTCAAGATAGGGTTGACACAATAATTATGTCATTTTATCTATGGATATAAGTAAAAAGCTGAGTGTTGTGAATATAGAGTCATTAGATTTCTTGAAACAGTTGTAAATGTTTTGTAAAATATGTGGTTAAATCTTTTCCTTAATCGAGTGTTTCTCTCCATTGCAAGAGAATCCATGTCGTTTTCACCTGGCGGCCTAATGGCATCATATTCACTGAGCGACATCAAAAAGAAAACACTTTTGTAGCAGAGAATGCTTTTGTATCAAGTCTTTATTTATCTGACAAGTGATTTGGAGACCATCAATCCAGTGCATTCTGAAAGACCCTAAAGAAACTAGCTTTTTGAGTTGTTTCATCAGTCACGCTAATTAAGCCGATTGAACTTTTCTGGATTTCTGTCTGATCTCAGTTGAAAATAGTGTCAAACAAGATAAAATACTTACCCCTTTATTTTTTTCATGTATTTCGCTGTAGTACTGGTAAAACTTTTTATCATTGACATATCGGGGGCAAGTTTCGGTTTCGTACATCAGGTATTTTTTTTTTTATCTCAGGCGTCTTAACGCAATGTCAGAAACATTTGAGAACTTTGATCTTAAACTTTTATACGCATATGGTGACCGCCTTGCTTCACATTAAGAAGAACCCACACAAATAATGATAGACAAGTTATCATAGGCTGTAATATTTGGATTTACGATCCAGAAAGTTTGTTATTTCTCGTTCTATAGAGATGCCATAATGTAACCAAACACATTTCGTGATGGCAAGAATTTTGATATCACGGACACTTTTGTCTATTTAGGAATCCTCTGAATATGAACTGTACGCTTGATCTTTGTATAAATAACAGAATAGGCAACTACAATTTTATCTTTTGGAAAACTGGAGAAAACTCCGTAGTCAGTTAGGGGAATCACATTAAAAACTTAGTGCTCAAGAAGTATGTCTTATGTCTACGCTAGTTTTGGGTCAGAGACTTCGACAACCTTGAGAAGACATCTTAATCATTGGAATGTTTTATCAAACTCGCATTCAGACAATATTTAATATAAACTAGAGGAGTTTTAAACCTGACACTGTAGTTCTTGAACAATCAAATATTACAAGTATAGGCATAAAAATCATTCCAAAAACGTGTGTTGGACTGGACACGTTGTTACGATGGAGGACACGAGATTTCTAAAACAATATTATAAGGCGTAATTGACAGGGGGAAAATAACACAAAATAGACAAAGAAAAACACTTTAAGAATTCTCTACAAAAATAAGTAGAACAAACTTAATAAATATGTACATACCTGGGAGGAAGAAGCGGATGATCAATAATTGTGTAGAATGTAGATGCTGCTGATCTAAAACATATTTTTAGAAAACAGGACGAAAAATAATGTTAACGAAATTATAACAGGAACTAAAATGCACTGTGTTTGGCAGATGAATTTTGTCCCCAACTAGTTTTGTAATTCATATGAATTCACAGAATCAAAGACTGAGATAAAAATCTTATTAGGAGGTTTTAACGCAGGGACGGTAAGGCTAATTTATCATGATTTTGGACTAAGGAGCAAATCTACAAGGGCCTCACACCACCATTCGAGGCTCCACAACATTATCGTGCAATCACCTTTAAAGAAGGAAAGTGCTTATAGCATATATGTGTGCTTGTGTGTAGGACAAAAGTGGGATTAAAAAGTCCCTTTACCGCACAACGCTCTATAACATTTTACTGAACAAATGTTACAGTTTTCTCAAGAAATAACATACAAATATATATATATATATATATATATATATATATATATATATATAAATAATATTTGACTAACATTATATCAATCACAAATACGCTTATATATATATATATATATATATATATATATATATATATATATATATAAGCGTATTTGTGATTGATATAATATAAGTCAAATATTATTTTTTACAACTTAATAAACTCCTTTAACAATAAATATTTGTGTACACCTTTATAAAACTCTGCAAGTACAGGCGTTTTCTAAAAATAGCAGTTACTTCAAAGTAGTTTCTTGGCCTTTGGGCCAAGATCACAGTGTAGTATCTGTTCCGGTAGATACTGCAAGCTATGACTGGCTATGACTAGCTATGACTAGCAAAGACCGGATGTGGGGGCAACCCCACATGCCTGACCATTAACCAGCTTCCATTTCCCACCTCTCGGGAGCTGGTCCCCTTTTTCCCTTCCCCCTCCCTTCACTCCTCACATTAAAAATTGGCCTTGTGCCTAATTTGCTCGGTGGGGGAGCAAATAAATACCATCTGTTCCGGCAGATGCTGCACTTAAGATAATTTGTACCAGTCAATGGAGGGGAAACCCTCTATACTGGGACAATTATTATTTTTGGTAACCAGAGTGCCCCCTTTTTGCCTACTTTTAGGGGAGCTGGTTTTTACCTCACATTAAAAACGGCCTTGTGCCTAATTTGCTCAGTGGGGGAGCAAATAAATACCATCTGTTCCGGTAGATACTACACTTAAGATAATTTGTACCAGTCAATGGAGGGGAAACCCTCTATACTGGGACAATTATTATTTTTGGTAACCAGAGTGCCCCCTTTTTTGCCTACTTTTAGGGGAGCTGGTTTTTACCTCACATTAAAAACGGCCTTGTGCCTAATTTGCTCAGTGGGGGAGCAAATAAACACCATCTGTTCCGGTAGATACTGCAAGCTATGACTAGCAAAGATCAGATGTGGGGGCGACCCAACATGCCTGACCTTTAACCAGCTCCCATTTCCCACCTCTCGGGAGCTAGTCCCTTTTTTCCCTTCCCCCTCCCTTCACTCCTCACATTAAAAATTGGCCTTGTGCCTAATTTGCTCGGTGGGGGAGCAAATAAATAATATCTGTTCCGACAGATACTGCAAGCATGGACCATATGTGTGGGCAACCACACATATCAGACCTTGGTCAATGTAGGGGCAACAATTCATACCAATTGTCATTATCCAACTCCCCTACTCCTCGGGGAGTTGGTCCCCATTTCCCCTTCACTCCTCACACTAAAAATCGGCCTTGTGTCTAATTTGTTCGGTGGGGGAGCAAATAAATACCATCTGTTCTTCAGATTCTGCACTTCTATTTCTTGTTCTCTTTCAGTGGAGGAGAAATCCTTCACGACTGAGACAATTTTTATTTTTGTACCTTTTTCTCCACGTTAAAAAACGACCCTGGTGTCGCTGTCCCGTGAGGAGGCATAGTAAATAGGTACATCTAAGTAGTTATATGTAATGATGGGGTTTATACGAGCAATGAATTATATGTATCACATATTTATTGAAACAATGATACAATTATCAAGACTAAACATAAACAAACTATGCAATTACGTCATAGATTCAACCGACTCAATATTTAAATTCAGATATATACGGACACACATTCTTGCTTACAAAAAGTTAAAATATAATGCTTATAATCAGTCGATACATATGTGTTTGCTGGTCTGTATTTCTATTATATATTGGAGAATATAGTGTTCACTTTAATCTAAGTGCGCAAAAGACAATGTATGCCTTACGTCATTGTTACTATATAAGTGACAAATGAGAACAAACCAATGCAATGTACATCTTCTGCTGATTGATTTTCTCTTGTATCATAATTATATTATCCCATTCTTTCGACAAATGTCTCCTTCTTATTTTCCGCAGCAATGTACGCATTTTTCCTCGTCGTCTTTCCTGTGCATTTTTGTTATTCCATATTCATTGCACAATCTTTGTGAGTATTTAGAACTGGTTTTGTTATCACTGCTGATTAAGTTAGTCCGGCATGAAAAGTCTTTTGAGCGTTGCTTATGCAATAAATAGATAATCTTATCACCATAATGCAATACCAGAAAGGCAAGTACGAATCGCGTCTGAGATATGATATCTGAAAATAACACCAAACTTGAACATTTGTTTTCGTTTACTTTGCAGAAATACTATGATTTGTATGCATATTAGTTTTGCATATACTATATATTTCTAATTGCATCTGAAGTATAAAAAGCATAAACGCATACGACACACATACTAATATATGTATATATTTATATACGTGTGTGTGAGTGTGTTTTCTATAACGACTATATATGCTGTTTAATGATAATCTATATTAAAATTGTAAACTTACATGCAGATACATGCTTGCATTTTAAAGTTAAAGTTTAAAACCTGAAATTAAATACCATAAAAAATAAAGTGTATACGTGAATTAATGTGTGTAAACATAAAAATAAACATATCAGCAAAATTATTACCAAGTAAGATGCGGCCCGCAAATATCTCAGCCGAACATAACAGCTAATATAGACGCATTGCTACCTAACACATCAAGTTGTCCAATTCCACCTGAAAAAAATAGTTAAACTAATTTTTATAGTTGATGATGTTACCCACACTATTCCAAAAAACATGTTCGATATAAATATATATATATATATATATATATATATATATATATATATATATATATAAATGTTGACAATCTTACACAAGCAAACACGCTTACGCATTGACCCACACTAATGCATAAGCACATACACACATGTACAAATATCGTGCGTGTCTTTGTGGAAGCGTTGGTATATATATATATATATATATATATATATATATATATATATATATATATATATATAATGTGTGTGTGTGTGCATATAAAATTATCAAGGTGGGAAGATACACATAATTTTGATTTATCATCCGACATATTAGGAAGTAAATTAAAGGAAAATAGGAAATTACCTCCTTAAGCAATAACTAAGAAGCAAAGTGCGTCCTATCTGTATCGTAATATCGATTACACTTTTCATTTATATATATATATATATATATATATATATATATATATATATATATATATATATATATAGTAAGTTATAAAATGGATATAGCGATGGAGCTACACTGAATATTCCAAGTTTCATCCACTCTAGTATTCTTCAGGCTTACGCATAAGCCTGAAGAATCCTAGAGTGGATGAAACGCGGAATATTCAGTGTAGCTTAATCACAATATACATTTTATAATTTACTAACTAGCTCTACCTACGTATTGAGCACTTTTGAAGTAATACTTAAAGTTTACGCATAAATATATCAAGTAGTTATATATATATATATATATATATATATAACTACTTGATTTACTCACATAAAATTAATATATATATGTATATATACATGTATATATGTATACATATAATTGTTAGATCACTCTGACTGACGTTAAAAGCATTTAAAAACACGAAGTAGTAAAATCTCAACTATATTTCTCCAGGTTGTCGCTAGCCAAATGCATTGGTGCCTTGTTAATTAAAACAGACATGAGTTTTGTTGCCGGGTTCGAATTCCTTGACTGGCATTAATTTTGACATCTGCACTGATAATTCCCGAAAAGATAAAACACTAGTGCCCGTTGGTAATTTAATGTAACAAATATATATATATATATATATATATATATATATATATATATATATACATATATATATATATATACATATATATATATGTGTGTGTGTGTATATGTATATATGTATATGTACAAATTAGAAAAGCACTTCATCCAAAGCTTGAAAATTGTTTTACTTTTTTTTTTACTATTGGCTTTAAAATAAAGGTACAAGATTCAATTTGAAATTATTTATCTTCAAAATGCACTTTTATTAATTTTACAAAGTAAGGTATATAAATTAAATTCCTGCCTTGGAATACATGATTTTCCAACGTGCATCCTATTTATTAAGAATATATTTATTTTATTTATTAATTTGGATTTTAAAATATGAATATAGTTTTGCATGTATTTATAAAAACAACTCTCCTACTCTCTTTTTCAGTTTGTGTTTAGCCTAACACAACAATTCGTTTTTGTAACCCCCTCTTTGTATCATTACGTCTTAATATTCTCTCTCTTTAAGTTTGTATTTCTCCTCACACCACACATCTTTTTGGCAAGTCCCTCTTTGTCATACATGCTTTAATAAGCTGAAAATCTTTTTTTGTTAAACAAAAACTTGTAAATAACTTTTTTAGATTAAATTTTTAAACTTCTTTCAGAATAGAAAATCTTTACAGTTTAATAAGGAACACATTTCATATAGGTTTCATTAAAATATTTAGAAGACAACGAGAAAAATAGCGATGAATATTTCAAAAGGACTGTATAATTGGTTACGCTCAATAGTAGTCCTCGCTAGCGATAGACTTTGTTATTGTTATTCTATTATTTTCATTATTTAAAACATTTTGTGGCCTGCTCTTTTGTGCGAGGATATATATATATATATATATATATATATATATATATATATATATATATATATATATATATATATATATATATGATTCGAGTAGCCCACTGCTCATATAACAGTTGCATAGAGACAAATGTTAGTTTAGTATTAGCAAAGAAGATTTCCCTCCTCATCATCTGGTCTAATCGCTCTTGATTAATACTGTTATTCATTTCTGAAACGTGGAACCTGCTCTACTCTGTATGACAATAAGTAAGCTTAAAATACAAAATCGAACAAATGCTTGGAGCGATTATTTTCGTGCTGCTATAAGTGATTTCTCCTATAAGACTTCGTACTGTAGGTAAGCCTGCAGAAAAACATTTTGAATAATATTTATGCCACATTGTCCCTTACAAATGTGCTAATTATTTTCTGTAATTGGGTTTTATAATAAAGTAATTCGTTAGAAAAAATCAAATGTAACAGTAGTTATGCCCCCTCTTATATATGTATGCACCTCTATTATGGTGTACATGTTCATCGCAAGTGACGATCAATGATTAAACTGAGAAGCAGGATGGATGTCAAAAATGCGGGTACAATACAAGTGATATAGGTAAACATTCATACGTGCATGACAACCATTCCGCCATATATTTAAACTGCAATATATTGTTAGTATTGAAACAATAAACAATGTATTTTTAAATCACGCTTGTATTTGATTAGTCGAATATTTTACTTAGGAAGTGTTTTACTCAGGTAGGTGCTTTACTTAAGTAGTGTTTAATATTATCTTTATTCTATGTAGATTTTTAACTCTAACTGGACTCAGAGAAAACTCAATATGATACTAGTTTATTTTATTATGCTACAAAAAGCTTACAACTTCATTATTTTATCGTCCTCAACTCTATAAAACGCAGAATGGTTGGCGAAACTTACTAGGTGTCTAGGTTGCTTCTCTATCCGACATTATTAGGCCAGGTTTTATTGTTCCATTTTCACAGCACATAAATGGTAATACCTAGTATATTTGTGACGGCTCCTTTATGATATTTCTCTAGCAGACATGTTCTCTTATCCGGTATCATATGTAAGATAGCCTTGTCCAAAATGTCTGTATGGTTTCATAAGGAAAGTGGCTATGATAGTTCAAGTATTTTTTTTTAATATTCCGGTGACTAGATGACACTATCGTTTGCCGGGGAGAGTTACTCGGTTGAGGAACGTCCTGGAAAGCAGCCAGCTCCCTGAGTGTTGGACAGGATATCAACTGATAAACACATACATACACAACGGGTCGATATGTCAGCGGCTTTAACCGGCTGGTATATGTCATCGGCTATAATCGATTATAACCTGATTCCCTAATCTTCATTGTTCCGTCACATGCAGCATTTCCTTCGTCAGCAAAAACTGCAAAGACTGGAATTTAAGGCTGGTATAGAAACAGCGAACACATGCATTTTTATAAATTATTTAAGTGGAATTCGTTATTCAAATGAGTTTTATTTATTAATTATTTATTTATTGCGAACTATGTTCCTCTTCTTTCTTATTTGTGTTGTCACGACGTTTCGGCTAACTACCCCTCTGGTCTTTTAGCCCAGTGGAAAGAAACGTTGAATCTCTACTGTTGGATGTTGGAATTGTATGAAGATAGCGGTTTCAACCCTACCCAAACCCGGACAGAGTCTTACTTGACCAAAAAAATCGTGAGTCGACAAAAACTACGGAGGACAGTAATTGCCTATGAAACAGTAAGGTGAGTCTCAGTTCCTATTCCGTCGCGGTTACCACCTGACGAAGGACAGATGAATAGTTAGCCGAAACATGGTGAAATAACAACTAAAAAGATGAGGATAATTCGCACAATAAATAAATAAGCATTAGCTTACTTTATCTGCCCTTCACAAGAGCAGATTAGTTAGGCACACGGTCCATTAATGGAGAAGACCCAGCTCCCCAAAAAGGGCGCTTTTCCTTGTGTTACGGATACAATAGTTACACAATACTGAAGGTCAAATTCTGAAACCACAGTTAAAGCAAATTCTTCTTCTTGTATGAGATTCTGTGCAATGTGATCTTTTTTCTATGAGGACCTCGCTTATACTGCAAAGGTTGTCGATTTTACCCAAGAATTTGAATATGCTTACAACTGACACACCAATTTTAAACAATACTAACATATATTGTTGGGGCGCATGCAGGTGCATGTATGTATATATAAATAAAAATATATTCGTATCGTTGGTTGCGTTTCGTGACTTCTAGGCTACTCATTATCGCAAAACATTAGATATTGTCCTCAGTATATTTTGTTCAATACCATGGCCAGAGAGGGAAATATGTATAGCAATTATGATTAAATAGTATCGCGATACACTAAATGAAAATGCTAAAATCGATATCAACTTATTCTGTTCCGTGCTCATACTATGACGACTATTCGCCATCTTTCTTGGTTGTTCGTCGCGGAGACGATAATATGACATAAAGGGATTGAGTCGGCATAGACGAATATATCTTCTCACGATGCTAAACTGCTTTCTGTATTTCGATAACTTTCTATCGTGCTAAATGCTTTTAGGCATGTTTAATGTATTCTCTAACATTTTCTCTCTATTCGTCTAATTTTATATATATATATGTATGCATATATATATATGTATATATATATATATATATATATATATATATATATATATATATATATATTTATGTGAGTGTGGGTATATATATATATATATATATATATATATATATATAAATGCATATATATATATATATATTTATGTGAGTATATATATATGTATATATATATATATATTTTTATGCGAGTGTATATATATGTATGCATATATATTTATGTGAGTATGTATATATATGTATATATATATTGATGTGAGTATATATATATGTATGTGCATATATTTATGTAAGTATATATATGTATATATATTTCTGTGAGTGTGTATATATATGTATGCATATATATTTATGTGAGTATATATATGTATGTATATATATTTATGTGAGTATATATGTATGCATATATACTTATGTGAGTATATATATATGTGTCTGTATATATATATATGTGAGTATATATATATGTATATATATTTATGTGACTATATATATATGTATATATATATTACTGTGAGTATGCATATATTTATATATTTATGTATATATATATATATATTTATGTGATTATATATGCAGTTGTGTCTAAATATATATATTTATGATAGTATATGTATATGTATATATATATTTATGTGAGTATATATATATATGTATGTGTATGTATATTTATGTGAGTATATATATATGTTTATATATATTTATGTTAGTATATATATGTATATATATTTATGTGAGTATATATATGCATATATATTTATGTGAGTAGATATATGTATATATATATTTATGTGAGTATATATATGTATATATATTTATGTGAGTATATATAGGTATATATATATTTATGTGTATATATATATATTTATATGAGTATATATATGGGTATATATATACTTATATATATATGTATGTATATTTATATGAGTATATATATATGTGGATATATATTTATATATATATATATATATATATATATATATATATATTTATGTGAGTATATATATGCATACATATATATTACGGTGAGTATATATATATATATATATATATTACTGTGAGTATAAATATATATATGTATATATATATATATTTATTTATGTATATATATTTATGTGAGTTTATATGCAAATGTATATAAATGTGTATATATATATATTTATGTGAGTGTATATATATGTGTATATATAGACTTATGTGAGTATATATGCATATGTATTTATGAGAGTATATATATATATGTATATGTATTCATGAGAGTATATATATGTATATGTATTCATGAGAGTATATATGTATATCTATTCATGAGAGTATATATATATATGTATATGTATTTATGAGAGTATATATATGTATATATATTTATGTGAGTATATATATATGTGTATATATATATTTATGTGGGTATATATATGTATATATGTTTGTGTTAATAAATATATATATATGCATAGATATTTATGTGAGTATATATACATATGTATTTATGCATATATATATGTATATTTTTGTGAGTATGTATATGTATATATATATATATTTATATGAGTATATATATATCTATATGTGAGTATGTCTATATGTTTATATATATTCATGTGAGTATATATTATATGTATTTTTGTATATATATATATATATTTGTATATATATATATATATATATATATATATACTCATATATATATAAAGCGTGTATGTATGTCTGTCTATCTCCATATTTCAAAACACTATGTTACTCGAGACTAAAAAACGCAGACCTACGCTAGATGTTTCGAATGATTGGATTAAAAAAAATGGTTTTTCATGCGACTTTGGCCGATCCACATTGTTTTAAGACGTTTAGAATCGTATACATGTTGTATATTACTCCTAGTTTATTTATAATTTTTTACCACTTCGTTTACCTGTAAGGTTGGTAGAATCGTATCTTCACCAGATTTTAATGCTACAATTTTGGTTTCGGTTACAATTCTTGCTTATGGCACCCATATACTTTTATTTCTAATTTGGAAATCAGTACTCTATACTAACATATACAAAATTTAGATAAAATATATTCACGTGTATTTCAAAACCAAAATGCCCGGACATCCCTCTTGCTAGGTTTTTGCAAAAAATATCATGATTGTTTTACATCATTCTGAGTCTAAGCACATATAATGAAAATGTTTTATAGCAACCTAGAAAAACACATCATTATATAGGTGATCCAACATTAAATAACAGAACCTAAGCGAACAAGAAATTTTTTTTACGCATTTCAGTTACACGAATCGTATTTACCCCAGAATAGAAATGTATAATATTATTTATTATCTTCTACACTGGGAAATAATCCGACTAATCAAAGTAAATTCTTACATTATCGTATCGGACTCCAAAAGAATGGCAAGGTTTCTTTGCAGTAGGAAAGGTTTCGATATAATAAATCTCATTTGGTGTGGTATTATGATGTCAACAACTTAAGAAAAATATTTGTATATGGGAAAGTCCAATCGGTACAGTCATCATGTATATATCAATTTATCCGTATAGATTTAGTAAATGTCCTTACACTAAGCAACGAAAAAAAGCTTGCTGTGTTTTGGGAAGGGTTGTTTTTATTTCCACCCATAGAAATATGATAATGTTCATCTGGTCAACGTCCAATTACTCTAAATTTTTATATATATATTTATCAATCCATGCATACATGCGTTTTTTTTTTGCGTACACACACATACGTCTATTATTTATCATCGTACATTACATACGTAAAAAATACTACTGTCTATCTGAATAAGAATAATTTACTCGGAATGATTATTTTTGATAGATGTAACACATTTAGAATAACACCTGGAACACATTACACGTAATTCATATATATATATATATATATATATATATATATATATATATATATATATATATATATATATATATATATATATAGTAAATAAATGACAAAAAGATTTCATTCTAAAGTTCAGGATGATGACGATATTTAAATTTATTCCTGTAATTCAGCGGACATTTACAATTTTTTAGCATATCTGTTTCGGTAGCGCAAAATCAATCATTTAATTCTAATATCAATCAGTGAATCTATTATTCCCTTAATTACTCAGGGCAAAATAAACTCACTTACATATATATTGATTAAGTGATTGATATTGAACTACGAGACAAATATTGTCAAGTACTGTGAATTTTAACTGAATAAATAGAATAAATCATAAGATGGCCAACATCATGAATTTGGAATATATTCTTTAGTCGTTCATTCACTATATTGATCTGTAAGTAAATTGATCTAAAAAAAACGATTCATATATAATATAAGAAAATATATTTCGACATAAACAAGCGTTCGAGCATTTTACGAGTAGCGGACGGATGTTTTTTTTAAATAGACATTCGGACAGATTTCTTGCGGGCATCGCTTCCGTGATCGAGGGGTAAAACCGCCATGTCAACACCACGGTTCCAGGTTCGATCCTAGTCTAGCGGAAATGATGGTTTGTGATACAACGAAACAGGACTGTATGTCGATGACTACAATATGTTATATGTATAAATATATATATATATATATATATTATTATTATTAATATTATTATTATTATTATTATTATTATTATTATTATTATTATTAAATGATGATATTTTAATACATACAGAGACAAGTGAGTCAGTCTTTTGGTATTAGTAAGTGCAACATTAGGCGATGACGAAACAACTGGGAATTTGAACCCAGTCACGAATCCATTTTTCAACCGTGACAAATCTCGTTGAAATAATAACGTTTACTTTTAAAATGTAACATCCAGCAATAGTTATCTAATGATTATAACATCATCATCTACGCATGCGAATTAAGTGGTCAACTTTACATTTCAACTTTAAACTGCCCAAGAATACGAACCGGTTTTTCTTCAAGGGGATGATATAATTATTACAGTAGTATGTTATGACCCACATACATATACACATACACTATATATATATATATATATATATATATATATATATATATATATATATATGGGTGTGTGTGTGTATGTGTGTGTGTAGCATTTAAAATAATTTGTGTTACTTTACTATTCCAATAATTAAGCAGTTCCGTTCTTTATCACTCCATTTCCCCAGACGCCATTGAAGTATGTTAGATTTTCTATGTATTTTTGATACAAAAATATATAATTATTGAGCTTATATGAAGTCTGTTTTCTGTTTATTGATTTATCCGTAGTTTGGCAATGCCATTATTCATCTTTGTCTTTGTCGTTAATATATCCAAATAGATAAAGATAAAGCCTTCTTAAAAGTATTCGGCGTTTTGATTGACGTACGTATTTGCCGTAATTTTTCAATCGTTTTCCTTTACCTCAATAAACAAATTACTTCATATCGATATAAGCACTTATATAAATTGATTTTGTAAATCACTATTCATAATTACCAGAGCCATATTTTCAGGCGTATCGATATATTTAGTTACAATGCGCATATGATTTAGGTTAACACAAATTCAGTTATGTAGAATGTGCTTTCTATAATTTAACATCTTTTTTTTATTGAGACGTTTAAAAGAGTCTTGCTACACATTTTATGAAATTGTTGACATATTTTTACGATTTCAAATTGAAATGATTAGCAAGAATAAGAATTGGAAGAAACCCTACTAAAACCTGTGTTCAACAGGGTGTGAATTCCATATATGCAGTCGGACGAGAGGTTAATTGCTGGAGAGCGATTTGCAGTACATATATTTTTGGTACTTGACAAATACTGCTATGGAATTGCTTATGAAATTCTTCAGACTAATGTAAAACTATGGTGAGTGCATTAAGCATAAGCCTCCTGTTTTGTTACAATTCGTTTCTTTTGTATTATAACTATAAAATACACGCAGATAATTTGCAAGGAAGAATGAGCTTTGAAAAAAGACACCAAAATACCGGAGATGTTTTCTCATATAAGTAATGTAATAGATAAACAGCGTCGTGCGTTCATGGAGATTACATGTGTACAATTTCATGTCATTATGGAAATTATAGCGACTATTATTTACGAGGAACAAATGACGCAGAAGATTTGCGCGAAATTTATTCCAAGGTTTCTCCATCCTAGTCGCAAAATATTTAACCACAGTTTACAAAAAGACCAGTTGGTTATAATATATAGAATATTCATAAATACATTACATATAATATATATATATATATATATATATATATATATATATATATAGAGAGAGAGAGAGAGAGAGAGAGAGAGTCCTGGTCCAAATCATAAAAATACTTCAGAAAATAAGCGTGCACGCATATTATCGAATTTTTAATCTAAAAGGATAGGTGAAACCATTGCCAAAAGGGGAAAAATGACGGAAAAAATCAAATCTGCTTCATTCGAAACCTTAACCTTGATCTAATAATTATTTTTAACAAAACATATTCACCTGGTCAAAATGATAAGACTACTGATAATTTATCTAACAAAAGGCAATTATAAATGACTAAAAAGGGTCTCAGCATTTAGTATAACCTCCAATATTACGAATTACTTCCAAAATTATCTTCGGCATGCTTGCGACTAAGTTATTTATCAGTTACGAAGGAAGTTTATCACATGTACTGAGAATTGAATCAGAAAGTTCCTTTATCCAATCATACTGGGTTCTATCCTTGGAAACTTATTTTGCCATCCATCCCCAAAGATTTACCATGGGAGTGAGGTCCGGAGGCATGCTGGATGATCTAACAATTCTATATTATTTGAAGAAAAGTATTCTCGTGCTTTTCGAGAAGCGTGTATCGCAGCGTTTTCTTGCTGGAAAATCCAATTTCTTCCACACAGCCTTGGACCTTCAGTCCTGATAGAAGCATTGTTACGCATTGAAATGTACTTCAATGATGTTTGCCGGCATTTCACTACTTGCAACTTTAGGGTCCCAGCTGACCAGAAAGCACTCCAGATCATTAAAAACCCTCCTCTGCTATGCTTCGATGAAAAAAGTCTCTTTGGGCAAATTTTTATCATGCCAACAGTGTTGAAATCAATCTGAAACATCTATACTAATCATTTTCTCATCGGAGAAAATTACATGTTCCTACTTCTCTTTATCCCAAGTCTGATATTTGGCGGCATATTTAAGTCGGTTAGTTTTGTGCTGTTCAAGAAGACGTGGTTCCTGCAGTATCTTTAAATTATTGAAACCCTTCATTTTCAGATGCCTCTGATGGTTTTAGGACTACATCATGCTGTTGTTTGGCTTTTCAATGGACTTGAGCTGATACTGGAGTTTTTTTTAACTTCTTCTGATACGGCGATCCAGTGATGGGATTACTTTTTTGGTCGACCTGGACTCTTTTTGTGCCCATACTGATCTGGATTTCTTAAAAAAAATTGTGATGATCGTTTTGCTACGATTCACTTCGTTTGCAATGGATCTATGGGAGAGTCCACCCCTATTTAGCTCAAATATCCTTCCTCTCTCAAACTCTGGTTTCCCTTTTGTCATTTATAATTTAGTAAGGTTTTTTTTTATCCACGAAGAAGTTGCATTTAGTAACATAGAAAGCTTTTCGTATGTATTTTTCAAAACTAGCCGATTGTATTAAAGTGATCTTATCATTCTGAGCAGGTGAAAATATTTGTGTTTTCAAAAATAATTATTAGATAAGGGTTAAGGTTTCGAATGAAACAGATTTCATTTTTTCCATCATAGTTTCCCTTTTGGCAATGGTTTCAACCATTTGTCTGATTAAAAATTCGATATTATTCGTAAACGCTTACTTTCCTAAGTGGTCTTATGATTTTTACCAGGACTAATATATATATATATATATATATATATATATATATATATATATATATATATATATATATATATATATATATATACGCGTCAGGAGGACGAACTGTGAACAGAGAATAAATTAACACTGATAGTAAAATGACAGGACTAACCATTCACGAATACGAGTACCATATATATTTTTAAAACACCAGATGACCAAAACTTTCTCCCACATGTCTGTTTTCGCACCCAGATGTAAATATATAAAAGAACTGAGTGGAAGTATATCTTTTTTAATCGTTTTTAATTCGTCGTTCAAAAAGACTATAAGTATATTGCTCCTTTTAAAAATCAAGTTCCAAAATGAATTCGACTCAAAACAGTTATCCTACAGTAACTTATATTAATTTCGCAAAAATTTACAACGGACGAAATAGGAAACTTTAGAATGAACATATATTTAATGGCAATATGTATTCATATATAATCAAGTAGGGGTCAGTGTATTTTTCATATTTGATAATTATTAAAGCAATATATTGTAACTGTCTACCTCTGTACAATTTATCACGTAGGGTTCAACTCTAATCCAATGTAAATTACTTTGACGATCATGAATATATATATATATATATGTATATATAATAACTTATTCAATAAACGCGTCCTCCACTTAACAATTGAAACATTAATTATATTTGATTTTCTAATGGAATTTCTAGATATACACCAGTTTCTTTGGTTATATGAATTATCAATGGTTAATTTGCTTTGCATTTGCTTTTAACTGGCAAACTTGTGTTATAATAAAAAATTAGATGCTATACATGCGACATTAATTCGTCATCTAGAAGAAAAAACACAATTTATCAGTGATTAATGTATGTTGGTGAAAAAATAATGTTTAAATATTTTATATGAATTGCAAATGATTTAAGTAAGACCATTTTCAATTTCTCCCCAATAACTTGATTCGTAATTAAAAAAAAAAATATTTGTAAAGGGTATTCCATAAGGACGCATACAAACATGAGTACAAAATGAAAATACCTTTTTTAGGCTGAATATTGTAACAAGTGTGCATATAATATTCGGGGAATATATACCTCAATAATATATCAATCATTAGCGGGTTTGGCCGACCTGGCGTGCCCGGTCGTGAAAACAAACTGTGACAGCGGATGTGGGAATAGCAGCGTTGTACGGTTGTCAAAAATGTAACAGCGCAGGGGGTGTTGCCCGGTCGTAAAAGCGTTTATCATATGATAAATGTTGCAACAACGAACAAGGACACACATCTGACAACGGTGGAGAGAGGACCGACGTTGCCAGTCTATACAAAATTGTGAGAGCTGGAGAGGAGCAAAAAATCAGATATCATCATTCAGAGGCGGAAGTGAAATCAACATTTTTGTAAGGAAAAAAAAACGAGGCCTGCGAACGCGCATAACTGAAGTCACTAATCTAGACATTTACGGGTTTGACAACAATAACGCATGCACTATGACATCCCAATTCTTAGAAATTATGTACTGACAAAAGTAAGTATCGACAATTTGAGAACACACGTTAAGTCTTATCGGCATAGTTTCACTTAGAAATCGGCGAAACTTTACACTCAGAAATGTGTTAGCTTTTCCTTCTTATAAATGCATTTTGCGTTGCTTTATACATCTGTAATTATATACATTGAAGAAGTTATAAACTTTTAAAAAAATTAAAATTTTAATTTAAAACTCATAATTTAATTGAGATCTTTTGTCTTTAAAATAATTAAAAATAACACTGGGTTTATATTTAAAATTATTATTATGAAAAAATCGAAACTGTACAATTTCGGAGAAAAAATTGAAATAAGGAAATTATATTTTGTTTTAATATAATTAGCTACCGGTATACAAATTATAACGCAACCTTTGTTTAAATGAAAAAAATACACCATTAGGCGTGAGAGAATCTCGAACGTAATGTTTAAGATATACCCCCCTGCTCCAATGTGCTAGAGCGCTGCTTACGAAATTACGTCGAACATTCTTGTATAGAAACTAATTCAGAGAATAGTTGAGGCATGCGCAGTTGTTTGAATTGTTTAACACGAGACGATTTTAGGTGATCAGCTTAGAATAAACTGCCATTTCTCCCCGAAAAAATGCCAATTTTTCCAGCTGTTCGGTATGATTAGCCCGAGAGATCGTTCCGTCTAACGATAGCTAGTTGATGTCTGTACGAGGTCTACGGCATAAGTAATTTAGTAAACATGCAATAACACACAAACACATAGGCATGGATCCCTTTATGTAGCTTATTATAATACTATTATTTTGTAAAACTCATATATTCATCATCTAAATATTTAGTAATTATATCAATATATATTTGCTTTTTAATTTATATAGAATTGTGCCAATTCATATATATATATATAAATACATATATGTATATAAATACATATATATATATATATATATACAAATACATGCATACATATATATATATATATATATATAAACATACACACACACATATATATATATATATATACATGTGTGTATGTATATATACAAATATGTGTGTTATTTGTGTTCTGTTTGCTCTGCAAATTTAACAAAACATGGAAGAAAAACTTCCATACATATATGACCTATAGATTATAATCGATTTCATTTTAACAATACTCATTTAAATAAGCTTTCTATTTCATTTTGGTTGTCTGGAAAATAATAATCTATGCTATTTTAATTATATTAAGTGCAAGCAAGAGTGAACAACACCGTAAAGTGTAAAATTTCGAAAACTCCTACAGCATATGTAACAATGATTAAGTTCTGTTTTTAGATTGCAAAAAAATATATCAACTCACATTTGATTTGTACGAAGCTATACAATCTGAATACCGTTTTCTATGTTTTATTGTTCGTGTATTTCCATTATCTAATCTTCTGTTGATAACTATCAACATCTTTATTTTTAAGTGACGACTTTCCGAAAAGGGATTCCAATACGTGCTGTTTCAACGATTGCTATGTGAACTCATTGCGTTAATGGGTCTCAGGTGGCATCAAACTTCTGGAAATGGCACGCAGGAAGGATCCCAGCAGTCCATAAATAAAATGACGAATAATCAAATAGAAAAACTCCAAAAAATATGATCCAATCAGAGAGTTAATATAATACTAGCAAAAACAAAAAAAAACACTGCTCTCTGGAAAACAATTAATCAATTCTATACATGTTTAGATAAACACAATAACACGAAGTTCCGTCAATAGTTAAGTAAATTCCACAAGGCATAACGAATAACTGTTCTATTGCTATCAGAGTTATTTCTGTATAAATGTACTTGGTTTTTCTATATAAAATGATAATTTATGTTTTTTTAATAAAAAACAAACAAACTATTATTAACTAAGTTGAACCCATGAAAATTAATTCGACATGAAAACATATTAAATCATGAAATCGATGAATTAAATATAAATTTGCCAAATAAAATATATCTAAATATGTAACAGACAAAATGTGTGTGTGTCTTTGTATGCCTCGCAAAAATTATCGACAGAGGCCACGGATTTTCGCCAGACAGTTATCATTCTAAAGCTCGAACCGCCGGTCGACAAATATCGAAAAATTGGGCAAAAACATTCATTCCTTAATCCTTAACGGCTCACTTTTTTACAGGGAGGGGTGAAAAATGTTATCTTCATGACAAGATGGATTTACGCATGCGTCAATACGCACAAAATACGTTGTACATTGAATTCGTTTTGAATGTTATATATACCGACCTACTTTCATCCACGCGTCCATAGCGCGATGGGTTAAGTGACAGCGTCGTTATCTAAAGATTTCAGGTTTAATCCCAGTTATCAGATATTATTTTTTCTCGATTTTTAAACATTTAATATTGAAACGAGGTTATTTATACCATTTTTTTCGCTTTTCGCTGTGTTCCCCCCGCCTTTCGGGTTTTTTTTTTGTTCATCCGATTGTTTTAAAGGAGTTTTGCGTACGCTCGCTGTTGTATATTTTCTTGTTTATCCGATTTGTTAAAAAAGTTTAAACAGGGTTATCAATTCTTAGCCACTCCTTACATACACACCTCCAAACACCCGGACACCACCGTCCTTTTTTTTGGGGGGGGTTGTTTTTTTTCATATTTTTAAAAGAAGTTTTATGTTCGTTTGCTGATTTTTTTTTGTTTGGATTTGGTATAAAAACCAAAGCAATTTTTTTTTTTTTTATTACATTTTCACCCCAAGCAAGGCACATTGCCACTTTAATGTAGAGGGCTACTATCAGGTAAAACATCTACTAGGGTACTATGTAGGGATTAGGGCAGCGAGATGTTGGTTCACGTTGCACTTGAACTTATGCATGTCAGTACAGTTGGGGAAGCAGTGACCTGGAATGGAATTCCAAAGTCTAGCAGTTCTGGGGAAAAAACTACTGGAGTAGAAAGATCTTTTACATCTAGGGATCTCTACAGTATGGGGGTGGGATTTTGTAGCCTGTCGGGTCTGTCGAGGGTGTTCACGTCGTGGGGGCACAAGTGCTTGCAGTTCTTCAGAGCATTCGCCATTATAATACTTGTAGAAAAGGCAGAGGGATGCAACGTTTCGACGATGGGACAGAGGCTGAAGTTTTGATGCCAGTTTAGGGCCTATCAGATTTGCGACTCTCTTTTGAACCCTGTCAAGGAGCGAGAGACTAGTAGCCGATGCACCGGCCCAAATGTGACAGCAATACTCCATACATGGGCGAATAGTGGCCTTATAGAGGTACAGGATACTTTCGGGTGTTAGAAGTTTTCTAGCACGGTAGAGAGAGCCCACCTTCCTCGCAGCGGCCCTGGCAATGCCCTCGATGTAATTGTTCCAGCTCATGTTTCCTGTGAACGTTAGGCCAAGGAGCTTGAGAGACGTACTCTCAGCTAAAGAGGTGTTGGCCATTGCTATAGTTGGTAGAGAAGGTTTCTTGTAATTATTGAATGAAACCAGTTTTGTCTTGGTGGCATTGAACGTTACCATTCATTTTTGTCCCCATTCCACTACTGATTTGAGGTCATCCTCTAGTGTTTCTGCCATTACTTTAGATATATGTTCATTTGTTTTCCTGTCGTGCCTGCTATAGAGGGTGGTGTCATCAGCATATATACCCATCTCAGAGGCAATTTTGTCGGGGAGGTCATTTATGAATATCAGGAACAGCAGAGGACCAAGGATAGATCCCTGGGGCACTCCCGCATTTATATTATATTGTTTAGACGTACGACCGTCGAGGACAACCTGGATTTTTCTCTTATCTAAGAAGGATTTAATTATGTTAAGTATTCTACCAGTGATACCGTAAGATCTAATCTTCCTGAGGAGACCCTCATGCCATACCCTGTCAAAAGCCTTAGATATATCTAGAGCTACCGCTCTGCCATCTCCCGCTTTGTCCAGTGAATGGTATATGCGTTCAGAGATTACAGTGAGGATGTCTGCCGTGGAACGGGCTTGTCTAAATCCATATTGATGGTCGGTCAGAAGTTTAGCATCTGTAAGGTGCTGAACTAGAGCATGGTTAATTAAGGTCTCAAATATTTTGGCAAAAAGTGGGAGGAGGCTAATAGGGCGATAATTTAATGGGTCAGTTCTTTCGCCAGAATTCTTGAATACTGGTACCACAGAAGCAGTTTTCCAACAGCTCGGAAAGCAAGATTCATTAAGGCATTTGTTGTAGAGTTTAGAGAACTGGAGCTACTTCGGCTGAGCACTTTTTTTAATAGCACAGCTGGGATGAGGTCGGGTCCACATGCTTTGGAAGTGTCAAGGTTTTTTATGATAGCATGCACCTGAGCAGGGGTGATTTCCAGATCGTCTAGCGTGGCGTCTGTCCGCATAGGAAAGTCAGGTAGGGGGTGGTTTAGAGGGTCCAGTGTAGAGTTGGAGGCAAACCGACTGGCAAGCATGTTAGCCTTCTCGGTTGCTGAGCAAAGAACCTCGTGATTGTTGGTTAGTGGGGGAATTGTTGATTGCCCATTATTTACTACACTGTTGTAGATTTTCCAGAAGTCACGAGTTCCTAATTGTTGTGCTTCGATGCGTTTTTTAGTGGTTTCCGTAAATTCCCTCTTAGCTGTCGCTGTTTCTTTCTTAACGTTACTTCTAGCTTCTATGTACTTTTGTCTGTTTGAAATGGACTTATGTCGGTTAAACCTGCGGAATGCATGCTGCCTTTGAGCAATGGCAGTTGCGCAAGTCGAAGTAAACCATTGGGGAGAGTGGGGCTTGCTATAGAATTTCCGCATGGGAACATGCGCTTCGATTGCAGTTTTGAACCATTCAGTTGTCTCAGTTGCACACTGTTCAGCAGGAAGAGAAAAAATATTTCCCCATGGGGCGTCTCTGATAAGATCTCTGATAGCTTCCCAGTCAGCCTTTTTATAATATCTCGTTGTTTTGAGCACTGGCTCTTCAGTTTTGAGTCTGGAGTTTAGGGCGATTTCAACCATTATTACCGCATGATCAGCGTTCCCAAGTGGGCTGTCGGCTTTCGTTACACAATCATCATGAACTGTGGTCAAAAACAAATCTAATAGTGATGCGTGTTGCTCTTCCTGATCAGGGAAGCGGGTTGGGAAAGTAACAATTTGCGATAGGGAGTGAGATACAGAGAAGCTATGAGTTGCGCTGCCTGCTGCATCTGTATAAGTAGAGAATCGAAGCCAATTTTTGTGATGGACATTAAAGTCACCAAATACATGTACTTGGGCGCTAGTGTCGAAGGAGAGTGCTGTGTCTATGCTGTCAGATACTTTGTTTATTATGGTGCAGTCTTGGGTCGAGCGAGAGCGGTAGAGAAAGTAAAAGTAGCTAATGTTGTGTTGCATAAACCCTATAATTCATTATACCATACCTGTTTACATTGAAACACTTATCACAATATTCTATGGATCTATATTAAGAACACCTTGTTAAACTTTGTGACATATTTCCATTCTATGGAGGTCAGGTGCGAACGAACGCCATAATTTTATTATACCATATTTCTTCAAACAGAAACATAATTATCAAAGTATACTTACACATATAGATATAAAAACACCTTTATTAAAGTGTGTACCTATTTCCATTCTATGGAGGCCAGGTGCGAATGCAGACCCCACAATGTTATCATACCATCCCTATTTAAGTTAAAAGTTACTTATCTAAGTATTCTCATGTACATCTCTATCAGAAACACTTGTAAACGTTTTGTTTTTGATTTAAATTGTGTATTACTATACTTTGTGGACCAGGCGCGAACGCAACCACCACACTTTTAATGAACCACTGTTCTGCAACATCAAACATACCATTCCTGTGTCTCGATACATCTTCTATCAGTGTATGTAATCAGTTTTTTTTTTTAAATAGTCAACCATATAGGAGCCTATTCGTGACCGGACACACACACACACACACACACACACACACACACACGTACACACACAGACATTCAACTTTATATTATACATATACAAAGAGAGAGTGAAAGAAGGTGAGAAAGAGATGGAGAGAGATTGCGTCGAGTGAGGGAAATGTTAGAAGAATGACATAATCTGTAGGTACAGCACAACTTGGCGGAGGCCTCTTTGTCTGAGTTCATTTAAAGCACTTTAGAAAATTAGAATCATCTATTCCAATGTATTTTTGTTTCACTTTCAAAACGCTCAGCTCATTGTGCTATTAAATATATTGCTTCATGTGCACACTCATTACCAAGGAATTTTGTGCTTAGATGATCGCATTCTTTTTACATTTCCTTTCGATGTCCGTTTCTATAATGAGATCCGCTGTAACATATATAGTTTCGATGCCCATTTGCAAGGAGAACCCTCGTTATTTACGATCACGTTTGCTTAATGGCTATTCGTTGGTTTTCAGTTGAATGGCAAAATCCCTAGTTTAGTCGGTTTGTTCGTACATCTAAATTGGCTCGACGACATTAGGTGCGTTTTCCTCAGAAACTAAGTGTTCAATTGTCGAAGAATGCATATTGCGTATTATTAATGTGTTATTTTGGACAAAGTTCTTAACATGTTCGTCGACATTTGACGTAATACACAGACACAAACGCATATTTCAACAACTGCTAATTGAAATTATTATAGAGCAAATCAACATATGAAGCAACTCTCGTATTTCGTTTTTGGAGGACTTAATTTCATATGTATATATATATATATATATATATATATATATATATATATATATATATATATATATGTGTGTGTGTATGTGTGTGTATATATATATGTTTGTATATATATATATATATATATATATATATATATATATATATGCATATTGTCTGTGTGTATTGATATTCATATTAAAAACTCATCTTTCTACGTATTTTAAAAGAAAATACAACTTGTACCTATACTTGCCGTTGGCGTACATTTATCTGTTAAAGATTAGGCCTCTTATATTATTTTTTAATATTATTTTTTTTATCTCTTGTAAGATTTTCGGTTTTCTGATAATTTGATAATCTTTAGTTAACTATTGCGTGTAAATATCTTAGTGAAGATATTCTACACGATTTACACTTGCGAACTATTTGCTTAAAAAATCCATAGTAAACAGAAACGCAATTCTCTATATATGTATGTGTCCGTATATATATTAGTTTAAAAAAATCTTGTCTAGAAAACTCCTGTAACCTTTTGGTCTACGAACTTGGAATTTTATCTATAGAATACCCGAGCCCATTCGGAACTTAATATCACGGGGTTACGCGAGTAAATCGGTACGCAAGTTAGGAAAGTAAATACAGGATATTTGCTAGGAAAACAGTCGAACGATGGCATTAGGTATATGCATGCATGACGTAGTTGCTATTGGTCTATCTTTTAATTTTATATCTTCTCAGTAAGTATATATTCATTTGCTTAAGCATTAACGTGAGATGACACAATAAATCCCAATTTTTTTTCTTTCGATTATTAATGGTGGCGCACGAGCCATTCCTTGGAACCATTTAAACACATTTCTATGTATTGGTTTCAATATAATTAACAAAATAAATGCAAAGTAAACACCAATACCATTTTTAAACGTATTTTACGACCAGGCAATGTAGGCTGGCATGCAATATATATACACATATATATATATATATATATATATATATATATATATATATATATATATATATATATGTGTGTGTGTATGTGGGGGGGGCATGTTTATATGTGTGTATATATATATATGTGTGTATATATGTGTGTAGATATCTATCAATGTATCTATGTATGGATGAATGTATGTATGTGTATATATGTATGTATGTATGTATGTATATATGCATGAATGTATGGATATATGCATGAATGTAAATATATATGTATATATGCATGAATGTATATATGCATGTATATATGTTAAAATGTGTATATGTATGTATACATTATGAATGTATATATGCATATGTATATATATTTATGTATATATGCGTATATATATGTGTGAATGTATATATATGTACGTGTATATATGTATGTGTATATACAGTGATGATCATATGTATTGGCACGGTAAAATAAAAGTTAAATTTTGTCTAATGAATTCTAAAAAAGGGATTAAATTAAAGAAAATAACAAAGTATATTATGTATTTTTAACTGGCCTTTCCGATGCAGCAATCGGATTTTAGAAAAAATAAATAACAAAGGAACAACAAACATAATTGCAAAAAACCCTTGTTCAAAATTATTGGCACGGCTTTGTTTTCTTTTAGTATCAGTATAATATCAATCAATTTCCGGTTTACGTGCTTTCTGAACTTTTTTATAGCCATATTATGCTTGTTTAACGCTAATTCAGTGAATAATTTTTTTCAGATAATTTTTAGATAGCGATTTATTTAAACTATTATAAGTGACTAAATTATAATTTTCAATCGCCATGGTTAAAACTAAGGAACACAGCGAAGACGTCAGGAAGCTTGTTGTAGCATGCCATACCAATGGGGAGGGCTATGATAAGATTTCAAAGAAGCTAAACCTTCCCAAATCCACTGTTAGAGCCATAATAAACAAGTTCAAATCGCAAGGCCACGTTATGAGTTTAGAGGGTAGAGGGAGAAAAAGGATTCTTTCCCCAAGAGATGAACGGAAAATTGTTCGACAAGTAAAGCAAAACCCAAGGATCTCTGTTGGGGAGATTGTTGATGAACAGAGCACCTCTGGAGTGAATGTATCTCGACATACAGTTGGTAGAGTTTTGAAGAGAGCTGGTTTAAAAGCATGTCGTCCGAGAAAGACTCCCTTATTGAAGCCTATGCACCTGAAAGCAAGGCTAGCCTTTGCAAAACGTCATATTGATAAAGATGTTGCATTCTGGAAACGTGTTCTATGGACTGACGAAACGAAAATAGAGTTATTTGGCCATAATAAAGTGTCTTATATTTACAGAAAATCTGGCGAAGCTTTCCTGCCTAAGAACACCATCCCCACAGTGAAGCACGGTGGAGACAGTTTGATGTTTTGGGGATCCTTGCTGCCTCTGGACCAGGGCGACTTGTTAAGGTCACAGGTAGAATAAAAAAGGAAGATTATGTTAAAATATTGGATGAAAACCTGAAATACTCTGCTAAAGAGCTCTCACTTGGTCGTCGTTGGTGGTTCATGCAAGATAATGACCCAAAGCATTCGGCTAAACTGACTAAGAAATGGCTTGAGGACAATCATATTAATGTTTTGGAGTGGCCATCACAAAGCCCAGACCTTAATCCAATTGAAAATTTATGGAGAACATTAAAATTGAGGGTAATGCAAAGGAAGCCTAAGAATCTTATTCAATTGGAGGATTATTGTCAGGAACAGTGGGCTAAAATTACTACTGAAGAGTGCAACAACTTGGTTGTAAACTATAAAAAGCGACTGAGGAAGGTAATCAAGGCCAAAGGCTATACAATTGATTATTAAATAAATCGTGCCAATAATTTTGAACAAGGGTTTTTTGCAATTATGTTTGTTATTCCTTTGTTATTTATTTTTTTCTAAAATCTGATTGCTGCATCGGAAAGGCCAGTTAAAAATACATAATATACTTTGTTATTTTCTTTAATTTAATCCCTTTTTTAGAATTTATTAGACAAAATTTAACTTTTATTTTACCGTGCCAATAAATATGATCATCACTGTATGTATATATATATATATATATATATATATATATATATATATATATATATATATATATATATATATATATATATATATATATCGCTTAATTTTGTATTTTAAATGCTGAAAGATTTTGTGTTTCCTTGTCTCAAGAGTTCTTTTTTTTAGAATTCCTTCCAGATTTACATTATTATTATTATTATTATTATTATTATTATTATTATTATTATTATTATTATTATTATTATTAATGTTATTATTATTATTATTATTATTAAAATCTGATTTGCTTACAGTGATAGTCCATTTCAACGTACTTAAAATATATTTAATGTGAAACTATTATAATATATATATATTATGGACCACGTAAACAATTTCTCAATTAGTTACACTTCTTCGGGTTACCATATATATGCGTTGTAAACAATATATTTTTATATCTAGTCATTGTGTTGAATAGTTTGTGTACATATTGAAGGACGGACGATGAGGCATTAAAATAACGGCGTATGCGGCGAGAGCGAGAACAATGCTCACTACTTGGTGAGTTCATTTTTTTAGTAGAAGTGATATAGATGTGAGAGTGGACTATACTTTTTAACACAGAGAATATGTTTATTATTGAGGGCAGGGCAGACAGTTACACTTATACAGGGCGTCTCATATAAAGTTCCTTTTACAAAGGCGATAGAAACAATTTGCATAACCTTTTCTGGTTGATCAGAAGCAAATACATGATGCTTACATATCACATTAATACTTTTATTCCAGTAGACTATGATGATTATGATCTGTGATTCGATTGCCTTGTAAAATTACATGGTCTTGCCCCCTGCAAGAACAGCTTAGCTCATTCAACTCTCTTTTCTCCCAAATGCCCTAGGTGTGACCCACAGCGGTGTCTCTGAACTCTGTCTTATTTCGAAACCTCTGAACTGAATATATTGATCTATATTTATTTGTGACGCCAAAAACTGCCAGACACGTTATTATTTTTTTACGTCGGTTTTACATATATCACATGTCTGCAAGCCGCCTTTTTGGCAACACAAAAAAAAATCCTAAGTTGTTATTTTCATTTCGCTAGTTGTTCCGTTATTCTAACACAGGGCGCAATCCTTCACATTTCTAAGATTGCATCTAAATAGCAATATGTATTCTTTTCAACTCGTGAATACTGGATTCGATTCCACACTTTTCCTTATAATAAATATTATTTTAAATCCTATTAATGTCGTGTTTCTTAATTACTGGAATCTATCTCCATCCATACACAATAATAGTAGGATTTTCATGATTCTTTATACTTGTTCAAAATTAAATGAGCCTTTGTATAAAATACTGTAAAGTTGAACATGTGTATTTAGTGTAATAGTAGTTTTTCCGTTTACCATGAGTTTGTAAAAATAATGTTGCCATGGAATTTTATTATTTTTTGTGAATCTAATAAAAACGTTTCTGTATGACACGTAGCTTAATAATTTTAATGGCAAACACTTAAGTATCAGGAAAATAACTTTTAATAAGTTTCAGGAGTTAAAACTTGTGCAGGGTACGTTTGCTGAGATGTGGGATGTATGATGAGTAAGTTAACATAAAAAAAAACATTGATAAATACTGTGTGATTAGTAGTTAATCTTATTGAAAACACCTCCTCGTAAATGAATACAAGAAACCGTGTAGTGTTGTGTTTGTTAAAGGAAAACACAAGGCAACCATTAAGTTCTGTCAGTATTTGTTCCCTTTGATGAATGCACTAGAATGGATACTTTTTATGAATATTAATCAGTCAAAAAATATATGAGAGCAATTGTAGACTGCTGCCAATGTAATTAATAATTATATGTAAAAGTGTTTAAAAGTGACGAAAAATGATATCAGTAACAGTCGGGCAGTACATACATATTGCTGATAAGATTACATATCTATCTAAATTAATAATAGAAGGCATACTTATTTTGTCCGTTTTAAGATATGGATCACGATGTTTATTTTCTTCGTGGAATACAATTAAAAAGTTTTCGGAATTAAATGGTTTCAAAGTAAATTCTAAATTTGTTTCCTGATAAGACGCTTAAAATCATATCGCTTATAGTGTAAGTAAAGGCAGCCGAATATATATATATATTTTTAATTCAATTAAATGCGATATAATTTGTGGTTAATTTATTATGTGTCGAAGTTAAAGAAAATAATTGAACCATCTAAAGTCCAGTGAGCAAAATAAAATACAAGGAAGTATCATGCTACCACACACACACACACACACACACACACACACACACACATATATATATATGCATATATATGTATATTTACACATATATATACACATATATACACATATATATATATATATATATATATATATATATATACACACACACATATATATATACATCCATGTGGGCATTTACGCTATTGAATGAAATTGATTTAAAATAACAGGGAATCCAGTTACACATATTGGCAAGTAGTATGATCCGGTAAAATGCATACGCTTCGGATGTATTTTTGTATAATGCTTTTCAATAGAAAAACTACTTGTCTAGTTTATAAATATTTAGGCTTAAATGCTGCTCCGTTTCTTATTTATTCTTTTTACGTTTTCTTTATTTGATTACTGGAGCAGTGTGGCTAATTAAGTGATAATCGTCTGGCTATCAAACGAAAAATCGTGCATGCTGCAAAATACATTTTTACTGTAAATTATTGCTTTATTCGGTGAATATTGTATTTTCCCATTGTGTGAAGGTTTGAAAACAACCGTCTGCATACGGAGACTTAGTATATTTTTCTAAGATTTGTATTATATTATGTATTCTTATATACACTTCAGTAAAAAACAATAGGAAATATAAAGTTATCGAAACAAAAGAAACTGACACGTACACGCAAATTCCATTATATCATTTTATAGGAGATATTTTAACGCGACAACTATTAAGAATTGTTACATTGTAAACAAAATAATTTAGTCTTCATGGATATTATATCTTTTTCTAATTATATTTAAAAAATTTAAAGCCATAGTTGATGTGTTTTTCTCAAATTTGAGAACTAATATGACATAACATAGATTTCTAAAAAGTAATTATTAACACATAAAACAGACAAAAATATACACCCAAACAAACACACTTTATATATATATATATATATATATATATATATATATATATATATATATATATATATATATATATAACAATTCATATAGAAAAGATAGAAAAAGAGACAAATAATTTATAAAATAATACACAGTCATCTTACTTGTTTTAACCACTATAAAGAAACGTGTTTCTCTTAGTATGTGTATATCTTTGTTTATTTTTATAAGAATATATTTATGCATGTATGTGTTATATTACATTTTTAGATGCTGTGCGGCATCATTCTACGCCAGTTTTGTTTTCATTTTCCGGACTTGGGTTTCTATCATATTTCTATTGCTACAACTAATCACGACATATTATAGAAAAAAAAACTGTATTTAGACCATATATTTAAAAAAAAAAATAGTTCCATATACATTGACATTTAAATGAATAAACCTCTTACACAAAGTGGTCTAAAAGCATATATTTTATTTAAATCTTTCGTTCTTATGAAACGTTATTCGTGATATGTCATAGAGCAACTCCAGTTACTGCCGGATGTTAGTTTATAGTTCATTCATATTTTAGTGAAGGCTATCGTTAGCCCGAACAATGTCTGCAAGCTAAAACTTTTAAATAGTCATTACTTTGAGAAATTGAATTATGACTTCTGTGCGCGAACATAAGAACGTGATATTTAGTTAAAGTTCTTCACAATGTAAAACCTTCTTTTACTTTTTTGGGTATGAATTCATAGTAATACATTTATTCTCGCAAGAAAACGTGAAATATATCAAATTAATATAATGAATGAATCGTAGTTTAAGAAAAAGAAGACCTAAACCTTGTCTGTGGATGGAATGCATTATCAATAAGTTAACTTCATTAAATGATGAGTAAAACAAAGTGTTAGCAATTTTGTAGACGCTATTTCACACACTCTCCTTTCTCTTAGTGTATTTTCCTCTCTCCCCTCCCTCTCTCTCTCGCTATTAGTATATATGCATACGTGTATATATTATACATGTATATATATATATATATATATATATATATATATATATATATATAAATATATATATGTGTGTGTGTGTGCATATATTTGTAGTCATCGACATACAGTCCTGTTTCGTTGTATCATACTCATCAGTCCTGTTTCGTTGTATCGTACTCATCAGTGCCGCTAGACTCGCATCTCTCCCAAGCCAAGGATTGGACCTAGAACCGTCGTGTTGACTGTTGGCAGTTCTCCTACTCGACCATGGAATCGACGCCCGTAAATAACTCGTCGGAATGTCTATTTGAATAGACACCCGCCACCACATTTATAGTGCTCGAATCGCATGTTCGTAAACAAACAAACAACGAGCTTCGCATTTTCAGCCAAGTAGCGGGTGAGATTATTTACGACAGATCTCTCTCTCTCTCTTTCTCTCTCTTTCTATATATATATATATATATATATATACTATATATATATATATATATATATATATATATATATATATATGTATGTGTGTGTGTATGTGTGTGTCTTTAGAGGCAACGTAAAGCATTTGGTTATAGTTCCTATGTAAAAAAAAAAAGCTGACACGCGTTATTACAAGGAAAAATACTACAAAATTGTGTTCACAGAAAGACGTTCACGCTCATCACGTGTGAGAGCACCAGCGAAAACACATTCGAAATGAGAGAACGATCACGGTTTACTCAGGCATGTGTCTGGAAATCCTTGTTGTTATTGCCAATAAGAATTTGAATTATTACGTGTCGTATGTTTCTGGGCGATGGAGACTTCCTACAGCATGTGTATTATTCCGTGTAAATCTGTGAAATTTTATATAGTTAATGACAGAAATACCAAATATAACAATTTGTTGGTGTAAGATTGTGCAAAAATGTACCAAACAACCACAAAATATACCACTATCTTTAATAAAAAAATAATTAAGTTTCCATACTTCCACACACAATAATCACATCATATAATAAAAAATAGCATATCCACCAGATAATTGCAACTGCCAAAATAAGCGGAAATAGGCACTTGAAAATGACTGCACTCGTAATGGTTTTAGATATTAATCTATCGTAAGTGAACTACCATAAAATCGCCTTTGTAATTAACGAATCTACTTATACACGTTAACGAACCCCACTTTAATCAAATATTAACAGTCAGCTCAAGTAAATTAAGCGTATATTCCACTGATTAATAATAGCAATTCACCCTGATTATCAGCAATACAAGCTACACATCTACTACAGAAAGCAGAACAAATAAGAATACCCTTCACACGTATATCGCCCCTTACATACTACACCCCTCAACACTAAATAGTGAATATATACACCTCTTAATTCCAGACCCACATAGGTCCTACAATTACTTATTGTACACATTTCAAATCGAATTTAATATTATTGCAATGCGAATATCGATATTATAATAAACGATGCCACTTGTAAAAAATTTTATCAGAATTCGTACGTATAATTACATTCCGTTCTTAATTAATTTACTTGTACTTAACAATATAATACATTCTCGGCCGGTAACATTTGTACTTTGGATGCTGTGAATATAAAAGAATGTTTCTCTTCAAATGCAACTACTGATATCTGAAAAAAAACTTACTTCCTAATGCAAACACTAGAAAATTATCAAACTTACATGTTCTCAACCACTTTTTCAAACCCGACGAAACCATAATTAATCAGGTTAATTAAACTGTTCCGCGAAATTACAGACAGGGCAGTTGTTATATTGATAAATACCAACTCTGGCAACTTTGACCTCTTGGCAGCCAAATATTCGCTCCAAAACTAAGTAAACAGCTTGCTGCATGTCTGAATACCTCTTACGTAAAATTAAAAAATGTTTAGATTCTAAATTGGCTAAGTAATTTCTAGACATGGCAAAGGGCAAATTTATAACTTTGACTCATTCAAAGCCAAATGTTAAACAAAAAAACACGATTAAGATCTTGCCCTATGTCTGAATACACTTTATGTACAATTTCCAAAGTGTAGACAAAAAGTTGGCTGAGTAATTTTGTAGAGACCACAAGATCATTTTTTTTATATACACATACACCCACATGCATATATGCACACACGCATGCATATATACCCATACATACAAACAATATTTATATACGTATATGCATACACACACATACATATATACATAAATATACACAGATACTTACATATATGCATAGATATACCCACATATACATACATCTGTACATGCACATGATGATTGCAACATCTATGCAGACGAGTTCCACTCCCTCAGACACTGAAAATTCATAAGCCCGAAAATGACATATAGTCCTGCCGGCGAATTCACATGCTCAAGCAGACATGACACTAAATACGGTCATTGGTGTATATATATATATATATATATATATATATATATATATATATATATATATATATATATATATATATATATATATATATATATGTATATATATATATATACATACATATATATATACATACATATATATATATACACGCACGCACACATACATATGTACACATATCACATACATATATACATGCATACATACACAATACACATTACGCACACAGACATATACATACATATATATACACATATAATTATATATATACCCATCCATAAATATATATATATATATATACACGTGTGTGTGTGTGTTAACATGTACAACAATTTTGTTCTATATGAAATGCTTCCTTAACTACTATAGAGAAAAAGCTTGTAGAGACCGAAGACGTCAACTTTTTTCCTTACTTTGACTCCGATTAGGCTGATATAATTCTGAGCAAGAGGTTTGGATATTACGTAATTAAATACTGCTTACTATACTAAAAATACGAAAAAAAGTACTACATTTTTTTTTACGAAATAGCAATATAAAGAACAAATAAGTAATTCTATTTGATTGTGTAGAAGTGTGTTTCTTAAGGTATCTCAACGACATACTTGCAGCGGTTATATTATATAAATTCTATTATATCAATATCTATCCTCTGATACAAAAGACAGAATATATTCCGTATATGAAAAGCATTCTGCTGCGAACTGCCCGATATTTCATGTCCCCAATTCATGATACAATAACCATTACAACTCTATTCATAAAAACGAAATAACTCCAAGGCTTGCTATTGTCCTTCGCATATGAGTGCAAAATTTATGCCGAAGTGAAAACATCATGAATTGTAATCATATGAAAAAGTAACAAGGTAAATGATAAGGCTTAAGCGAATATATATATATATATATATATATATATATATATATATATATATATATATGTATGTATGTATATATGCACACATATACATACACATATATACGTATATATATATACACATATATATATAAATACATATACATATATATATGCATATGTATGTATTCATGTATGTATTCATGCAGTACTCACAGAAAGTACATTTTCCCGTTAGCTTAAGTTATATAGTAGACTTTTGTTATCACGCGAGTTAAATCCAGCATATTTGTTATGATTGACAACTTAAATACTTTGTACCGATATATATATATATATATATATATATATATATATATATATATATATATATATATATATATATATATATATATATATATATATGAGTAGTTTTTTTTGGTGGTGGGACAAACCCAGCAGAGTGCTCAAATAAATGGAAAATCCGAAAAATAAGAACGTATTTATATTTAATATTTTGTATACAGAAAGTTGTTACATGAGATAAGTCATAATTAACGTCGGTTTCAATCCCTATAATAAGGAGCGTTTTAGATATCCATATAAAGCTCTCTTCAGCCAATACTCAGAGATGAGTATTGGCTGAAGAGAGTTCCATATTTATATCTAAAACGCTCCTTATCATCGGACTGGAAACTGACTATTCCAATTACTTATTTAATCTAACAACTTTCTGTATACAAAATGTATATGCATATATATATATATATGTCCGAGTATGTGTGTAGGTATCCCTACACATTACTAATTGTTCGTCAAGCTACATCTAACTCTATGTAAGTAAGGCATGTGATATGCATCTAATATAGCACGTTTTAGAATATAGCATTTATTAAGATGTATCTTCTTTAAACCAATAAGAACATCTACATTTATTATTATTATTCAGTTTATCGCATTTATTTTTATTTACAAAAAAATAGCACAAATAATATTGACCTTTCGATTAGTATTGATTTATATTTTATCTAAAATCCAAGATGTGCAATAAAAACTAAGCGATCATTATAGACGTTAAAACACATTATTTTACTTGAAAATGATAGTTACGTATGAATGTAGTAGTTATTAATTGCTTACTCGTGTTTACATGTTTAATCATTTAAACTGCGTTAACTGTTTATTTTAGTAGTAAATGTGGCTATACTATCTTCTTACGTTTTGTGTGATTTCTCTGACTTCAAATTTGATTCCTGAAATGCAAGCTGTTCACTCTTAAATCGGATATCAAAACATTTTTTTAACATTGTCCCCTTTCAGTAGACGTTTTCTACACAGAATTGAGTTTGTACTCTAAAAGGTGTTTTTTTTTGTTTTGTTTTCAGATTAAGTTATTTTACAATTCAATTTATATATGAGATGTTCCGACCGTACAACCTCGCAAAAATGTAAAAGTCATCACATAACTATTTATATGGGAAAATGCTGCAAATAGCAAAATTGATTGCAACGACATTAGCAACTTACAATTCTATCCCTCTATGAGTTTTAGTTTTCATTTAAGCGCAAGTGTTTGTATATATATATATATATATATATATATATATATATATATATATATATATATATATATATATATATATTATACTGTTAGATAAGGATCCTGCGATAAGACAAATTAAATGTACTTACCCAGCATTCAAAATCTTCTGGTGTATACATATATACATACTGATTTTTGATAAACTTTGTATTGAATGCGAAATGAGGAATCATCTTGTTCCAGTATCATCTTTGATAATGGTCATAGAAAATATAATATATAAACATGTACATATTTAATTTTCACTGACTTAATTATGTTCAAAATCATCATCGACTGTACTATTAGTTTTGCAAAATTAACCCTGACAGAACGTGTATTCGTTTTTCATTTAATCAGATTCGCTACGAAGAAATATATTTCAGTGTCAGCAATAGTATAGGTAGAGCTATTACGTAATCACAGAGTGCGACATGAACTAGTTCGTACATTTATCTGTCTTTAACTGTTTTTAAAAAAAATATTGTGTGTAGTATTCTTTTCTCAACAAAAAATCGCTACGTAATACATTAGAAAGATTAAGGACTATTAGAAAAAAACGAATAAAGACATGAGAATACAAGAAATAGAAGAGAAAAAAAGAAACTGAGAACTCGTGCTCTTCTGCGATTTACTGTCTCATCTCAAAACCTTCCTGTCGGCTGACTCGAAGCGATCTCTTATATTGCAATACTTTCACGTCTCAACATTTTCTTCTTCCTGTTTTCTCGAGCAAACTTACAATATTTGTGATTGTTATTTCTTTTGTTTCTTTCCTCGATGTTTTCTTTGTGTTTATTTTTTTTTTTTGCTCTCCTAAATCTTTCGAAACGATGCGCTTTTTGTGTGTATCTTTACTGTGATTTCCCATTCGTTGCTATTCTCCATTTCTTAGTTGATTGTTGGCTCTTTATTTAACATAACTATCACCAATTGTTCGTGTCTCTCATTCACATGATTCTTCGCATCTACCTAAGAGAATCTCATAGGCAGGCAGTGCACAGCAGTTCAGTTTTAAATAAAATTGTTATCGCTAAATGCATATATCAAGTTGTTTGATTTTATTCCCGACTAAACATATTTTAACCGCTTTTATTTGTCTATTAATCTAAAATCTTTTATATAAATGTATGGATTTCATCGACAACTACTTTTTTCTATAAAAACTTAGATATTTTTACCACATTTTAAATTTATATGCAATTAATAATAATTACGTTACCGCAGAAACCTTGAATGCATTTCTGTGTAAATGTCTGTCTTAATATATTTGTATTTGTCTTTATTCCACAGTTACTTAGCTTTCTCTCACAACCTTACAATATATTCTACGTAGTTAATTCCGTACTTACTGCGCAAATTTTATACAATATTTTTTGTTTATTTCATAGACTAATCCAGAAACGAGTTGGTATGGGCTTTCAAAATAAATAAATAAGAGTGTTGAATATTCGACACCCGCTCAATTAATCCTTAGTATCTTATCTCTATCTCTATATAAATAAAATTAACTCATTTTTTCCCGTCGGATTTGGACCTTAATAGGATTAAAAATCAAGATATTTCATGCAAATATAATATGCACAAACGGCAGAACAATATCTGAGGTGTGTTATAGGCTTATTATTTCTCAAATTCCTCGATAATCTTAGATTTCTATACTTTTTCTGCTGAGAAGTCACGGCCAAAATCGGTTAAGATCAATGGAAGTGGTAAAATATTTTCTCTCTAATTAATTCCTCATCCCTCTGCCACCACTTCACACCGTGTGGGGATCGTTCACAAGGAACAGTTCAGAAGAGAGCACCGGTTTGGCTTCGTAGTTCTTTCATGTGAAGTTATATAAAATCACTAAACTAAGCTGCAGTGCTCTGTGGCTTAATGGTTAGCGTGCTGGACAATTCACATTATATCTTCACGTTCGCGCCGACCTACCGTAATCGTGTTTTTTCCCCTAAACAACTGGAATGGACTTTTCTTGGGGGCCGAACTGTTAACGTTGCAGATGTTTTGTTTTTTTTCACACTTTATTTTCCTACTTTTACTCATGACTCCGGGTTTGATCGTTCCTACTTACCTACCATAACATTTTTTAAAACTCCCCCCTCGTCCCGGAAACAAACACTCGGGCAACGCCGGGTACCCCCGCTAGTATTTTTTATAAATTTAGAATATTATTCCTCAACGTAATGAAAACAAAAATATAGTAATGTTATGAATTTAGTTGATCATATTTAATTATTACACTCCTAAATCAAGAAAAAATCATTTCTCGTTTCATATTTAAGTAAAATACGATTCATTTGCTTAGGCATTAAATGTGTTCATTAAATTGATTCATGATTAAATAGATGCTACCTATTTTATTAGTTGTTTTATTTGATCTGAATATCGAATTAT
>NC_136492.1:130139518-130174518 GCF_053919585.1 Euprymna scolopes
GTCGAAGTTCAAATAAAAGTTTTACAAAATAAATACTAATCGTAAGCACCCTAAGATATAAGTAAGGAACACACAGACACACGCACACACACATATATGTGTATATATATATATATATATATATATATATATATATAATGTGTGTATGTATGGTGTTTTAATTTATATTATCGCATTTTATACAGAAAACATTCATACTGCAGTAACTCCCAGCTGAAAATTAAAATCGATATATAACAACAACAAAAAAACATTCAAAATATTCCATATCTGATTTTAAATTTAGATTGGACCCTAAAATATAATGACCTCCTTGAGATTGAACACCAAATAACACCAAAAAATAAAAAAATGAAATAAAAAATAATAAATTAATAAACTATAACACATTGTCTGGTTTCACACTAGTCCCGATTTACCAAGTCCTGTCGTAATTATAGAAAATATATACAAAATAAGAGACCCATAAAAGTGTTTATCCAACTTCGGTTGTGGATTCATTAAAAGTACGATGAACGGTACACACTGCATGATACAGTTCATAACATAATGAATATGTGTAAAGATGCGTATTAACCCGTATTTTTTCAACTTATCTGATGAGCCGTTAACCAAAAAAATGTATAATGACATATTTTTTTAAAGATTTTCTGGTGTATGTCGAAAGAATTCTAACATTCGAATAAATAGAACTATGATGTTATCTTTCTCCTTTCGAGTTTCGTTTCTGGAAGAATAAATTAATCCTCGGTTACACAAATGTCAATCATGTTGCTTAATATTTGAGTCAATTTACATTGCTTAAATTCTTATTTATATCTTTACATTGGTTAATATATCTTAATATATTAAACCTTTTGGAAATTATTTATTCTTCGAGCGTATTTTGACAGGTAATGTGAAGTGAATCCTTTACAACAACCAGCGACGTTTGGCCAAATGCTTGAATGTCAGAGACGCTCTACAACACTTCCTGATACACAAATTAAGAGAACAAATGCTTGAATGTCGGAGACGCTCTACAACACTTCCTGATACACAAATTAAGCTAACAAATGCTTGAATGCCGGTACGCTCTACAACAATTCCCGATACACAAATTAAACTAACAAATGTTATGGTTACGGTTTGGTGGTCTTCGGCCATTTAAATCCATCACATCTTTGTTTTTATTCCTAGCGAAACGGTTACGGCGAAGTATTGCTTAAAAATTGACAATATGCACCCGAAACTTCAACGTATGTGGCCGAGATTTGTCAATATTAATTGACGAATTATTGTCCATGTCAACGCTTGCCTGCATCGTGCTTACACGACCTTTCTGAAACTGAAGGCATTAAGTATCCGATACTGCCTCATACGCCAAATTCAACGGACATCCTTCCAACCTATATTCGCTTTTCCAATTGTCTTGACAACTTCCTTCATCAGAAGTTCTAAAAAAGACGAATATTGTTTCTAGAACTTCGACTTTCTATGCTAATGAGATAAATAAACTGTTGTAACGTCTGCAAATATGTGTCGATTCTAATTGTTCTTTTTTCGATTAATCAAGTTCATAATGGAAGGAGCTAGGATCCTTTGTAAATTTAAGGTAAAAACGACATTATTTTTGCGGCAACTTACTACATTTGCACCCGGGTGAAGTAAGCTTTAATAACTGAGCAAATATATAACTTAATTTTTACTACTCTGATTCTAGATTTATATTTAACCTATGTGTTCATAAACTAACTCCTTACTGTCAAATAGTCGTTAAGAATCAATAACGTAAAACTAGAAAGTATCATGCTCGCTTAATTAAAATAGGAGTCGTCCATTTTATTCTATATTTAAAAACAAAACCGGTAGGTTTACTGCGACAATATGTTAAGTTGAAGCGCAGGTTTACAGCAAGCTTGTTTGTATTTTCACAGATAATATATCTATATTTTGCAACGTCGGCAATATTTATTTTGCTCTGCAATTCGGCGGCATTAAAGCGTCATCTGTATTTATATTACAGTCATGGCGTCGATCGAACCGACGTGTAAACCGGAAATATGCATGAGGCGCCCGGAAATGTGGGTAAAATGCGTAACGGGAAATCAGATGCATTACATGGGCAATTAGCTTTATTGAATTCAGTACATAAATGAAGTAAATATATCACATACTGCTCAACGCTAAAAGTGTATTGATGTGAAAATGTAGAATTTTGTGGAACAGGAAAACACCATCGGAGAACAGTATTTTTACAATATTTATATAGGTATAACGCGATTATTGAACATAATGCCTGTCAACGCTTTAGCTTTATTTGCTACGCTATCAAAAGTACATTTCCGCACAAAGGTATACACAAACAGCACAAACTGTTAAACATATTATTTAGATTCATTGGACTACTGTTTACATATCATTTAAAACGGTTTCCCTCGATGTAATCTCTAATTTTCTTCAGGTGTCAAACACGGGTGTTTATGTATCAAACTCTAGAATTTAGTCACAATGACCGAAAGGTTCAGAAATTACAGAGGATTAACCCGATAACTCCAAATATGACGGATAAAACATCCTCATTTCCAAAGTTTATAAAACAAATGTTAAACGTTGCAAGATGGCTGTCCATCAAACTATCTATATCGGATTCAGGTAATGGTCTTTTTTTATCAATTGTTAAATTCAAATTATTAATAGATTACTAGATGTTTCCTTAAATCATCTTTTATTATTGCTAACTGAGAATTATTGGAAACCTGAAAAGTTCGAGTGTTAAATCCTCTCCTACAATTTTACATGATACTCTTAATCTATAGGTACCCCAAAGATGATTTTCATTGTAAGGAATAGCTGATGTCGCGTCTTGATCAAATTAAACACTCTGATTATCTGGCTGCTACTTGCATTATGCTGGCCTTTACATACATTATCTGGTCGCTACTCTAATTATAATGGCCGCTACTTACATTTAGAATGTATTTTCAGTTTTTCTCCAATTGCTTTTTTTCCTATTATTTGAATATAAAATATGATAAATTCAATACGCAAAAGCTTTTGGTATCAAATTTTGTTTTATTGGAAACGGAGTTTTTTTTTTCTTAGAAATGTCATTATACTCAGATTAATATGGCTTCTTTCGATGTTTATTTTTTTTTACTTTAGGAACGCATATATATAATGACCTCAAAATGTTGGGATGTTTTCCATTGCTGCACTTTATACGTTTACAATCATTCGTTGTATTCGATATCTTTTTATTCATGCTCATCTGATATTAGCGTTTATCTAGTGCCCATACGGTAATTTCTATTATATTGGTTTCGTGATGTTTAAACTTATTTTATCTTTAAATTTATTTCTGTAGGTGCAGTATTTATTCATAAATTGGATTTTTAAAATTATGTGGAAGGAAAAATTAGTCACCTTGTTTTAAATATTTTCAACTATTAGTACATGCAGTGTCATTGCTTCGAGTAGTTTATATTTTTTGGATTCATTTAAAGATAATTAAGTAATGTTTCTTTTTGATTTTGTTTCTTATTCGTGTCTGTTACAAACGTCATTAATTTCTTACGACTGGTTAGTTTAATTTGTTTCGTCATGAATAAATTAATACGACAGAAGTAATCAAGGAGAGATTAAGTCGAAGACAATTTGTAATATTAGTTCAGATTGCGACTATATTTTGCTTACATTCCGTATGCCGCTTTCTTAAATAAACCATCAATATGTTTACTTATCAACATCATAATTAACATAAAGGTTTAAAACGTATAGTTGTACTGTTGGTTGTGTTCACATTTCTGCGGTGCGTGTGAGCTCTTTTTGTGACACTCGTTTAGAAATGATTTATCTCTTATTATGCGGATATGATATTCTTGATAATTATGCTTTTTATTATGTGATGTTTTCTTGGTCATTATGCATTTTATATCTGTTCTTGTGTAGAAAACCTGGAAAGAAAATAAAACCGTTGTTCATATCATAGAGAATACACCGCTAAAATCGAATCTGTGGCAACTCGGAAATTGATGGAATAATTTACATGCTGCGCTTGTTTTACCAAGGAAGTGCTTTATATTTTCACATGAATGAACATGGTATACTTTAATCGTTACAGTTTAAAGTATTTATTTTTTTTATTGCATTTTAAATTTATTGTACGGTTTTATTATTTAAATATAAAATGTAGGGCAAATCAGATTATTTGTACTAAACGTTTAATAGACATCTCATTATCTATTCAGGTTAACAAATTTTGTGAATATTATAGTCGGTAGCCTTTAGTTGAAATGCATGAAATTGTGTTACGCATCCATATATACATAATTGCTTTCTATTTACAATAAAAAATATTAATATCATAAAAATTTACCACTTAAAATTGCCTCGTAATAGGATTTCACCCTGGATAAAATATTGCTAGGTGGTAAACGTAATAGCATTTTTGAAGAGTAATAGAAGATATTCATATTAGGATTTCCGTCAGGTTATCTTTCGTTTGATAGATCCTCAACGTAGATGTTAATCTGATAACAGAAAAATCGATTTTGATTCAATTGAGCATCAGGAAAACAATAGTTATCTCGCTGATATAGAGCAATGTGCTCATTGATAAATAATTTAATGCATAGAAATAGAATTTACTAGAATTTCATCCCGGCGTTGCCCGGGTGCTTAGAGGTGTATGTTTAACAAAAAAAAAGCGGTTATGTTTTTTTTTTTTTTTAAATTTTGACCCCTATTATGACCAAGTAAACATTTATAGTTTTGAACTCCAATCCAGTTATAAAGTTTGATCCATGTCCAAGAAACCTATATCTAAAATGTGAATTGTTTATACCCAAAATTGGTGGAGGAGTTTGGTAGAATTCTAAAAGGTCAAATCGTTGAACTTTGACGCCTTAATCGCCAAATTTTTGCCGAAAATGTGTGAATAAAATTTTTCCGAATTTCAGTAACCTGTATATAAATTTTCGAGTATGTAGATTAAATATTGGCAAAGTTATTCCGTAGGGAAATGTACACAGACACACACCCACAGACACGTTAACATTTATAGATAAACTAGCATTTCAGCCCGGCGTTGCCCGGGTATTTGGATGTGTATGTTGAGCAAAATAAATGGTAGTAGGAAGGCAGGTTCGAACCCGTACCACGAAGAAGAAAAAGAACGGGGAAAACCTGACGTCTTTGCTGTTGCACCCACCACAAAACCGAAAGTTACTTAGGTTTCAATTAAGGCTAGACAATGTACAGGAGAAGATGACTTTCAAAAATATCGGTGAACAAAGCGACCCCCCTGTAGAAATCTGTCCAGTTGAAGGTGAAGATATAAATGATTTTAGCCAATTTTTCGGTATTTGGCGTCTGAAAGGTCGAAGTTGTAAACGGTACTGATCTTGAAAAATTTCGTCGCCTCCGTCGAAGGTTTTGCCATCCATTACAATATACATACATACATGCATTTACATTTTTATAACTAAAGAGTTCCGAGCCAAAGCGCTTACGAAGTTTGTCCTATCTCTGACTACACTTTATCTAACATTTAAAATGTTTAGACTAGAAATTATCTGAGTAATTTGGTAGAGACCGCAGAGGGCAATTTCGTTTGAATGTTCGACACCTATTATGACCTCTGAACATTGATTTTTTTGTTCTCAAATCAAGTTATCAAGTTAAATCAACCTCAAAGGAACCTATATCTAAAATTGCAAGTGTTTATACCAAAATTGTCAAAGGAGTTTGGTAGAGTTCTCAAAGGTCTAATCGTTGAATTGTGAGCCCTTAACACTCAAATTTCTGGCAGAAACCCCAAATTTCTGTGGCCGGTATATCAAATTTCGTGTGTGTAGACTTAAGATAGACAGAGTTATTTCGTAGGGAAATGTACACAGACACACACGGTGACACAGACACACCGACACACACACACACTGACGTTCACTTTTATAGATATACTAGCATTTCCATCCGGCGTTTGGAGGTGTATGTTGAGCAATACAAAAACATGGCCATTTTTTTTTAACATTATACCCTAGTGTGACCCGTTAACGTTTATTGTTTTGATCTGCAACCTAGTTACTAAGTTAGACCCATGCCCAAGGAACCTAGACCTAAAAATTCAAGTGTTTAGACTTAAAATTGACGGAGGAGTTTTGTAGAGGTCTCAAAGGTTAGATCATTGAACTTTGGCCCCGGTACAGCCAAATTTCTGGCCGAAAACGGATTACTCAGCTTTTCTCAGATGACCCGTATATCAAATTTCGAGTCTGTAGACTGAAAATTAACATAGTTATTGCGTAGGTAAATGTACACAGACACATACACAAACAGACACGTTCACTTTTATATTCATAATAGATAGATAGATTGTTATGAATAACAATGTAATAATATATTAAACTGTTTATTTTTGTTTCGATTTTACGTTCATTTTAAATTATTATTACATATTCATAAAATTAAGAAATTTAGATTTAAAATGTCTAAACAAAAATTATATTATAAAAAACTTACTCCTTTTAATTATCCCGCAGGCTTAGTAGAACGAGATATATTTTCCTGATGAATTTCAATAAAAAGCAACACACACATACGTAAATAATACTGGTTGGTTGGGTTCTTAGTTGTTTTACGACATATCAAGCCTTTTCGAGTTATTTAATGTCGGATACAAAGATTTGGAAGAACATTTTTTAATAGAATATATTTGTTGTTTTCAAGTCGGTCTCTATTCAACCCATAGTTGGGACCCTAACAGGTACTAGCACTCCGGGTCAGAGTGGACGTGTGAGCAATGGTAATTAAAGGGCGGCTCCACACTCCCCAAAGCCCGCAAGCTGGGCCCTCACCACTGGATATAGTTTAAGTTCATATCCATGACCAAATAATATTGATTAAATTATTACTAACAAACGAGTAAGATTAAACATTTGATGATGTGTTATGATAGCGAATTAGTAGAGTGCATAGGTGTAATTTCGGTTATTATGGAGGTGAATTTGTTTAAACATGATTCGTAGACATTCTATATAGAGGATTTGACCATACACTCAAAGAGTATAAACAAGAAATAAAGTATAGATAATACATTAGTTGTACTCATTACTTCAACAAACATCTAACATTATGGCCATGGATGTTATACAGAATTACATGAACTCATTGGCCGAGAGCTGAACATTTTATCGCAGCCGTAGAAAGAAAACAGTAAGATAAGACCATGTGCGTAAAACCAATACCGATAATGACATCTGATTTCGCTTAAATTGAAAATACTATTGCAGTAATGCAGCCGCTATGCAGCCAGAAAAATGCGGACTATCCCTGCCTTGATTAACTAGTAATACTTTTCAGATACTATGATACATGACAAGAATACGGAAAAGAATATATCAAAATCGTAAGCCCAAACACGTCTGTACTTATGTTACACTTAAGTATCTTCTGTCACATACATAATTGTTATTAACATAGATGTTGCGAAAGTATTACTAATACATAACAATCTAAAGCAACATTTATTATGAAACTGACCAGAACAAATTGTGCATATGCTTAAATTGTGTTTACACAAACGTATTGTTATTATATGCACGCACATATGTGTGTATACACATCTCCATATATAACAGAATGTGTGTATACACATCTCCATATATAACAGAATGTGTGTATACACATCTCCATATAAAACAGAATGCTTGCAGAAATTTAGAGTAAAGTATCGTAGAATCCACATAAATATCAAATAAATATAGAGTAATAGCCACTATCTAATGTAACGTTTGAAAAACTTGGCAGACACATCCATCCATTAAACACTACATTATATCTTAGGAGCAACACCACCACATATTAAGCAAGCCCGTTCCACAGCAGATATCCTAGCTGTAATCTCTGAACATACATACAGTTCACTGGACAAAACGGGGGGAAGGTAGAGTTGCCCCCCTCGAAATATCTAAGCCTTTTGAAAGGGTATGGCATGATGGCCTTCTATAGAAAATTAGATCATATAGTATCACTGGAAGAATACATAACGTAATTACATCCTACTTAAGTATAGAAAAATCCAAGTTTTCCTCGACGGTCGTACACCTAAGCAATATGATATAAATGCGGGAGTATCAAAGGGGTCTATCCTTAGACATTTATTATTCGTGATATTCATAAATCACATCCTTGATAAAATTGTGTCTGAGATGGATATATTTGCTGATTGCACCACTCTCTAAAGAAGGCACGACGGGGACACAAATGAACACATATCTAAGGAAATAGTAGACACACTAGAGGGTGACCTCCAATCTGCAGTTGATTGTGGGAATATGGAGAGTTAAATTTAATTCTGCCAAAACTACGCTTGTTTCGTTCAATAATTACAAGACACCTTCCCTACCAACAATAGCAATGGCCAAGAACACATCACCTGAAAGTAATTTCTTTAAACTCCTCGGCCTAACGTTTACAGGAAACATGAACTAGAATAAATACATTGAGACCATTGCTAAGGCTGCTGCGAAAAGCGTGGGCTCCCTACAGTGCTAAAAATCTACTTACGCCTGAAAATATTCTGAACCTCTATAAGGCGACAATTCGGCCTATGTATGGTGTACTGTTATCACATCTGGGCTAGTGTATCTCACATTTCGACAGGGTTCAAAAAGGAAGCTGCCAACCAGATCGGTCATGAACTGGCATCTAGGCTTCAGCCTCCGTCAGATCGTTTTGATCGTTTAGACTTCAAATACTAGTAAAGTTTAAATTGTCATAATGTTCTAGAAACATTGACAACTTATCTAGAACAATTAAGCTTGCCAACAGCCATGCATAGGTAATATATATATATATATATATATATATATATATATATATAACTTACGTCTGTTAACATTCGATAACTCACAAACATATCTAATTAAATCAACTTTTAGAGATTACGCTATATATGATGATATACATGTGCCTACAATTTTAGCCACTACGTATTATTATATATATATATATATATTTTCGAAAGAAAATTAAAACTGTAAGAGAGACTTTATAATCAAAAGTTTGTGTTCGGCTGTTCTATTGCGTATTGAGCTTCTTTAATTCGGTTGGAGTTCAAGTTTCTATATATAAATAGTGTTATTTATATTAGTTTGAATTTTACCATAGCGTATATCAGGTAAACACTACACTCCTTTGTTTTCATTAATATATATATATATATATATATATATATATATATATATATATATATATATGTATATATATATATATATATATATGATGTATGGATGTGTGTGTATTTAATCGTCTGATAAAAATCTAGATTTTATCCTAAGAAAAACATAATCACAATCGAGACGTTCTTAAACTATGTATTCCTATTTTTCCCTTGAGACTTAAACCCAGTCACCGCCACCCGTAATCACCGAAGAAAAATATAAACATCATAACTATGATGTCCTGGCACCCTTTCTAACTTTGTAATACACTCATTGTCATAAAATATTATTTATATCTCCCGGATCGTAAATAGAATTTGCCACTTCTCAAAATCCGGTAGTTCTCTTTGGCCGAGAGATGAAATATTAATTATCCCGGAAAACACACCTTATTACGAAAATAAACGCGTCTGACCTTTAAAATCTGACGACTCTCTTTATATGAAGGAACCTTTTCAGAATTCTGAAAATAAATGTGCGTTTTTTATAATAAACAATTTACGTATAAGCACGATACTTGCACCTATAAACAAGCAATTCATTAAAAATAACATAACATTTACTGAGAATATTGTTTTTTTTTTCGATGTGGAAATGCGGAAGGGTGTTATTTTCCTTATTTTATTTTAGTTTATTTTAGAATGCGACGTTTACTTTTTATTTTTGTTTTTACTTTTGGATATTTTATTCATGACTATGCAGCCACTAACATCCCGCAGATCTTCCTCCTCCCAAAAAAACAACACAAAGCATTAAATTAATATTAACGCGTACCAATAGTCAGTTTTCATTTCAGAGACAAACCGCATTCAATAAAGTTTACGCCCTAATATTGTGTGCAGGTGTTTAATTATAGACGAATTGTAGATATACTTTTCGAAAAATCCCGAGCTTTCTTTATTTTTGTTAAGAGAATTTGCGCCTGGGGTCCTGACTGCAATTATCAGAGTTGAATTTATAGCAAATGCTTTTATATCATCCACCCACAATAAAGAGTTTGAGAGGGTCTATTCTGAAAGCCGTTCTTAACATGAGGAGGTTGGAGTAAAGCAACAACAAGAACCTGGCTTTGTTTTTTTTTACGCGGGGGGGGCATGTTTGTTTTGAAAACAATTGTTTTTTTTTTGTTTTTTTTTTAATAAATCTTTACTTTAGATGCACCAACACAGTTTCTTTAAAATGACGACTTTTTAAATTTTCCACTAGTTGATTTAGAATACTTCATTTATATTAGGGCAATACAGGTATTTTCGCGATATAAAGCCCTATTTTATGCACCCATAAAAATCTACACTTTTTTAACATTTTCACTTTCTGGTTAGCATTTTATTATATATAGGATGTTCTAGGGCTACATTTAGAAATACATTTTCGTGCGTTATACCGTATAGAGTGTAATACCGTATAATAATCTATTGCCTTGCAGATGCAAGTTATTCATGCTTCTGGAATAATCAATGTAAAAGGAGATAGTTCCTGATTGTTGGGAGATTTTAACCAAGGCAAAACTTACTTTAGTTACATAGATTTACGGTTTTCTTTTCCATGACCAGAAACTAACCTTTTAATAGAAATAAATACTATAAAGAATATGGCTTTATCTTAATGAACGTCTCTAAATATATTCTTGCAAATATAAGGTAAATCATGTTTTTTTTTAATTTACTGTAGTTTACCTTATTCAAATTCAATTCATATCTTTTTTCGATACCTTTATCACTATACTATTTCTCAATAAATATAAACAATGTTTGTCTACGGACCCTAGTGTTTCATTCTTAGGCAAGTGATTATACTTACGCGTCAAGAGATTTTTACCCTTCGTTTAAAAACTTTTAGAGTATCTAATAGTTTAATTTTAAAAAGGCACTTTATATACTTGAAAATCTTTGTAAATTATATTTCCAAACTTGTTTAAAACCAACTTGTTTAACAACAATCCATTTGCCATTACCACGAAATAATTAGAATATTTTCATATTTAGCAACGATAGGTAATCGGTATTTTTTCTAGGTCTTCTGTGCACGGTTTAATGTGAGTCCAAACTTAATGTTGTTTCTTTTTTTGTAATAATAATGATACAGGAAAATCGATTTGCAACTTATAATTTAATTTGCATCCATCCATCCACTAATGATGTCCTCCGACATAACAAACCTATATTTACATGGGCAAACTCGAGTATTTTTCCAGTCTTACGAAACAAATATCCCGTGTCATTCATGTGATATTTCTTGCAGAACAATATCACATGTCTACGTATTTTAATATCATATTTAATCTATTTTATCTCACATGTTATGTATGAATGCATTTTTATATGTAATTTATTCTATTTTACAGCGTTTTGGGTCGAAGGTGAGAGATTTTTGTGAATTATCACAGTCACACGCAATCCATATTTTCACAATGCTATTTTTAGAAGATTTAGATCCTATTTGTCGTAACAATTTCTACTATAAAACATTGGACACGTTTACACAATGATTTATTCACATATTCACGTGTTTAATCACTATCTATTTTTCGGGGGCACTCCTCTTTACAATCACTTTTCATCTGCTATTTAAAAAAAATATATCAAGTAAAATATACAAAAATTATGTCATCATCTGGATATTTTCCATTTTATTGTAAAATATTACAGCATTATATATTTCATTACTAAAATTTTGAATGCAACGTCGCCTTCAAATATGTTCACAATTCACAAGTGTTCACTTTGCACTTCTCTTGAAATAGTGAGGAAGTATATGTCAAAGAGTTTAGTTAAATAATATTACTTACTGTAAATCATAGTAAATAACTTATTTTGCATTATGTAGTTTATATTTAATGGCTGCATTTATAAATTGTGTTCTATATTTGAGTTATTTTTTTTCTTTAAACATAAGACACTAATCTGGAAATGAGATTTCGTTTCTTTCGTAAGAGAAAGATATTTTATATATATATTGTTCCCTCAACACAAGCTTATATATGTATATTCTTTTTTGTTAGAATGTCTTACCAGTTGAATCGACATTGCTCGGTCGTAAACTCATTCAATATACACACATACACACATGCATATATATATATATATATATATATATATATATATATATATATATATATATATTGAATCCATGAAACAGTGTTTCATGGTAAGCAACTGATGATCCCTTTAAAAAATAAATTAGTAGTGCGATGGAAAATTCTAGAGCGGTCTGATGCTATGATTGCAAGTGATTGAAGGATGTTCTGACTAGATGGTTTTCTAACGAATGATAAAAAATGATACTGTTATAAATGTTTTAGTATAGTTTTAAATATTAAAAACTTCAAATACTATATATATATATATATATATATAAATGTATACACACACACATACATATATATATATATATATATATATATATATATGAAAGATTAGAGTTTATTCTTGAATTAGTTGGCTTGTTACATCTTGAATCTTTTTGCAATTTAGTACATCCTATTTCGTTAGCTGCCCGGTCGGATAGAACAAAAAAAAAACACTTGCAATCAGTTTCAATAAATTTAAAAAATGAATACTCATATTCTTTTACAAGAGAGTAACTACTTATCAAGACCAGGTAGCCATTCGATGATAAGGCTTAAGATATTGTTAGCTGGTAGCGCATTAATCGTAAACGCTGTAGATAAGGTATTTATGAACACTTTTTTAAAAAAGTCTATTTAAATATGAAGGCTTAAATTACAACGAGATTTGTTTAAAAATATCGACTTATTTTATCCCGCCCAATTGGATCCAAGAAACGTCCAATCATATTGTTATGATTGGCCAAAATAATATATTCGATTGTTGAAAAGGGGTTTTGATTATATTGGGGGTGTCAGACCTAAAGAAATAACTTAACTAGAACGCTTTCGTGTTCAGAGTACCTATGTATCAAAAGTTGATCCCAGAATCTTGTGCATATCCATCGTCCATCACTAATAAGATTTCACTGAAAATTGTAACAACAAATAAATTCCGAAGCACAATAATATCTTTCGTTTTAAATGGTCCCACTTGTGTTTCCAAAACATAAACATTTGTTCTTTCTTCACAAGTCAGCTGAACACTAACACTTGTAAAAAATTTATTGTAATATATTTTTTCTGTGGGCAATTATACCCTGTGAGCAATTCACATTGTATTATTTATCACCGAAATCTTCATTATAGATACTAATACTCTCCTCACTCTCACTAAAACATTCTTCTAGCTGAAATTACTACCGGTAATTTCCCACACCCTTTTTATGTGCCTTAGCAGAAACGTCGATTCCAATGACTTCTTTCACTGCACACCTGTGTAACTCTGTCCATAACTCCGTATTATAACTGACTATATAGTTGGCTCCATCTAAAAAAAAAAATCTAAATGAGCAATCCCCTTAAGTAATCAACTGTACTTAATTTCCACTACCAACGATTACTACATCTTCCTTTTAACAACTATACACTCCTATATACTTATCCTCGAGTGGCCTATGGGCCTTGAAAAGAATTTACGCCTTCGTAAAAAGTAAATTTATTGTGAATAATGATTAGAAAAAAACACTTATTATTTAATTTCTAAAGGTCAGCGTATGTACAGAATAGTCATCGTGCGCATTTCATGCGAGTCTACCTTACATTAAAGTTAATTGATTAATACCAATGATTATCTTATGATTATCAACAGATAATATTCCGCAAAATATTGATTAGTAATGGAACCATACAGGAATTGTAGGATTCATTTACTTGTTTTTTAAGATTGCTCAACCGATTACAATTATGTGTTTGCAGGCGAAAAAAAACATTTTTTTATCAGGGTTTTAAGACTTACTAACATCGAAATATCTATCCGTACGAAGCTACTTCATATATATAATAAAAAAGTGTAATTCATTGTTTTCTTATAATATGAATATTTTTTTCTGATAGTCGACATTATATCTATGATGTATGAACATTTTTATCATCCGTTGGGTTCATCAACTTCCCTGCATCCGGTATCGTTCAATATGCGAGGTAGGAGTATAAGAATTGTGAACAGTAATTTTTTATTATGTTTTATTTTACCATATCCACTGTGTTTTGTTTTAAAAAAAAGCTGATTTTTTTTATACATATAACTCGTAGTTTTCGATTTGGAAAATCACATCAGTAAAGTATATTTTATCTTGATGTTAACACATTTCAGGTAATTTTTTTACATAGGCATCGCCACATTATCAAGGCTAAGAGGCCACTCAAAGATAAGGGTTAAAGAGTGTACAGTAGAAATTGGAAACTATAGTAACCATTAGTAATGAAAATTTTGTAAATTTGATAACTTCTATGGAACGGCTCATCAAGAACTTATTTACATTAGATTTGAAGACAACCATATAGTTATCAATTATAGTAAGGTCTAACTTATATGACATGAAGTTTGTGTATACATTATTTCTGCTGTATTTTTTGATATATTGATATCTGTTTAAGATTTAACATATATATATTTATGTTCTAATGTATGATATAATCTTATTTATTTCCATAAGATATGTAATAATATCATTTCTTTGTGAGCTATGCAAATGATATGTGCTTCGTTTCGAAGCATTTGCCAAAGTTATTTTTTTCGTTGTTACACTATGTTTTCTCTGCGCTGCCGGCATACAAATTAACCCCGAAGTGTCACAAATCCCTTGCACTTTCAATAGAAATGCATATGATGTTATTGAATTATGACATGCTACAGGATAAGCATTGTGGAAGAGACGATGTAGATATATCATTAGTGATTTCCCTTTCATCCTTTTTTATCGGCATATCAAGTTAGTTCTATCGAATTATTGATACGGAACCTATTTTATATATATGTTTCAATACAGAATATCTTGAAACATCCAAATATGCATTGCATACTGTTTGCATAAAATGTTCATTTGGTTCCGGTTTTATTCTAGCAAAAATCGGAATACGTTATTTCTTTTACGTTACGGATTGAAAAGCGGATCTTGATCAAGTTCCTATTTCCACAGAGACAACACAATATATATTTAGCTGTTAAAGCTTCTAGTATCATGCACTGCAAACGTATTTATCGTGAAAGACTTAATTTATTTTTCTGGCGTATTAAAAATAAATTACTTTATACCATAGTGAACGCATTTATGAGGCGACATATATGAATTAATGGGCTTATAATATATAGAAATAATATGCAAAGTAATATATTATGAAAATTATATCGCTAGTAAGCAACACAATGGTAGATTTTAAAATTTAACTACATCCAATGTATTTGATATAAGTTAGTAGGTTTTATTAACGTAAACAGACTTGGTTTATATTCGTTTCAGCAAAGTGTCTAATAGAAAATAATTAAATTAATTGTTCCGATACATACATTCAAATTATGCACAGTTTTTGCAGAGTAAAATTACTTTCAGGTTTAACCGGTACATATTCTAGAATTCATGCATTGCCTCCTTCCGTTTTCAGGCATCTGTATCTCTGTTTTGTTTCCACAAAAATTTAGTCGAAGTGATAAGGGCTTTCTTTTTTATAGTCATATATAGTTCTATGAATCTCGGAATTTGAAAAAAAAATTAAAATGAAATAAAAATCTTAATAATAATTCTGGACTAGAATAATAAGTGAAATTCCATCGATACATATCGGATTCCATCGAGTCCAAAATGAAACAAAATTCATATTATGGTATCCAGGTAGCATTAGTAATTACATCCGCAATCTAGCCGAAAATACCCTGGACGTTAACACATCTGTACGTCATGTGTTAATATTGTCGCTTTGCTATATATTATATATGTGTGTAAAAATATTCCATTCAGATAAGATATGTCCATTACAGTTTAAGATTAGATTTCATAACATAGCAGTAAATGCCTTTTTCTGTTTAAGCGATATAAAACACACATGTGCAACCATCGCATTAAACTATACATACTTTAGTGAAAGGATTCTTTATAAAATTGTAAATTTAAATACTTTCGATATTTCTTAACCTTTTTAACACGTGATAATAACGTCAGATTTCATATTAGGCACGTTGCATTTAATCTCGCCTCTTACTCTTTAGAATAATTACCGTATTTTCACTCATGAATTTGTATAAATTGGCTAGTTTAATAATTAAACCCGCATGAGATTACGCTTTTTTTATTCTTGCAATAATACTTTTATTTATAATGTGGTAATCCGCGTACAAATCCAAATAGCGACAACTCAGAATGCAACAAATATGTTACGTTTGACTGGATGGTAAAAACAAATATCAGCTCGAAGAATCTGCAGATCTACTGACAGTTTCTCTCTTATATATGGATATTTTTATCGTCGTTATTTATAGGAGGGGTTTCGGTTCCATGGCGAGGTAATGCGCTGATGTGTTATCATATAACTGAATAACATTACATATACTGTGACAAAAATAACTACAGAAAATAGGAAATATCTGATGTTTGTTTAAAAAATATATGTTTGATTATATAATCTCAGATTGAATGGCTCTTCTTCCTAGCAGATAACTTTCGGACAAAGAACATATAATATGTTGGGAGACACGACAAACGCAGAAAAGCTTAGGCTGCCATAAATACGGAACAACAGATAAGATTGGGAGGGGAGGGTGTTTTGTACCTAACCTCTATTTTAACATTACAACTGAATAGCATATAATAAAACTGTAATAAATCGTGGAAATACGATTTAAAAAATAGCGCGGATCACTCTCTTCATTAACACCACATATTATTTAAGCATGTTACCAATCCGTAAATTTTCTTCGAAAATAACTTTACTTTCACCTAACACTTTATAGTCTTAATAATAAAACGTTCATATTTTCTTATACCGTAAAAAAAACAAAAAAAAAAACAACAACAACAAAAATAACAAAACGCAAGCATATTTTTTACCTGATATAATAAAGAAAACATTTTTAAATTTAAAACATTTGGAAGATAAACACATGAATTATGTTTTTTTTTACTTATCGAGTAAATAGAAAATGAAATCTTCAAATTCGTTTCCTCAAATCCTGGTGTATGAAATGAATTGAAACAGAAGTTCAGTTCTATCAACAAAACAGGTTCGCACTATCGGCTTACAAAAATATTTTTACTTAATTATATATATATATATATATATATATATATATATATATATATATATATATATATATATATATATATATATAAATCGGCGGCAGCCCACCTTTGCCCGGTACAAAAATGCACTATTATATGATATTTTCTCCGTTTTGACTCTTTATATATTCTTATAGGGTCGTGATTGCAAAAGCAAAAATAATATAAACCGAAAGCAACACCTAAGCGTTGAAAGCTGGTACGTTGACACGCAGATGAACGTAAATATTAAAAGTCGAATAACAAAATGTATAATATATTTGTTTTTCAATTTGGACCTAATTTTAACACCAAAAACTAGTCTAACCGACTAAAAATTAGTAAATTTAAGGACTAGCATGTTTTTGCGACGCTTACGTTTTTAAAATATTGTGAGAGACAGTCAGACATATAGCCGTATCTCTCTCTGCCTGTATATACACATATATATATATATATATATATATATATATATATATATATATATATATATATATATATATATATATATATATATATATACATCATTTTTTCGAGGATACACAGATATGATCGCTATAAATGTCCATTTGTTTCAGTAATGAGACTCCGTCAGACCATGAACAATTTGACGTTATAGAAAAAAAATCCTCAGATGTTTCAGCGTCGCCTGACGAATTCTCATTGATTAAAACAGATAGCAACAATATGTAACTTTTGAGGCTCGGAATAAATAATGGAAAATATGATGCTCTTTCCATCAAGCACGATCTAAAACCTCGTGGTATTCATTAGTTCCTACTTCTGAACATCTCAGTCCTAAATATATATATATATATGTGTGTGTGTGTGTGTGTGTGTGTGTGTGTGTGTGTGTGTGTGTGTGGGTGTGTGTGTTTGTGTGTGTATGCGTGAGGGGGTGTTAGACAGAGCGAGAGAAAGCGATTACTCGGAGAGGAGAGGGAAGTAAAACAAAATACCCAAGGTTTCGTGTATATTAAAAATATTCCGCAGAGTATGTGTAATAAAATCTCATTTACAAACGCCAGCGATATCATGTGAAAACGTGCAGAATGAAAAAGAGGTAATCTTTTTCATTGCAATTAGTTACTTTGAACAACACTTAATTTCTTTGTCATTACTGGTCGAACTATTTGCCATTTTATTTTTTGATTCGTGTAGTGATAAAATGTTTTTTTCTTTTGCCATACTTTAACATATTTTAAAATCTTTAGCTATAGGACAATTTGTACAAGTTCTAAATATTTTGTAAGGACATAGAGCTTAACTAGCAATTTAATCTCCAATTAAAACCTTTCACACCATTGCAAATGCATTTCCATATCATTCCTTTCATTTTTGTAAAAATCTCCATAAATATATGTGTGTGTGTGTGTGCGTGTGTATGCACATATATAAAATATATGGAATTGCCTCTGGATCGGCAAACGTATTTCATTACATTCAATATTATAGCGATGCGGCAATGCATTTTAATGTTGATTTTTTTTTCCTTTTTTTATTCATAAACATATATATCTTGGAAAACGTCTATAAACAGATTACCATGTTCTCCTGTAAATTGCTTCAATTATACACCGTTCTCGTAGCAGAACTAACCTCTGTCTTCTAATTGCCTCAATAACGCACTGGAGAATTGAAGCTCTTTCGAATGAATATGTTCCTTTCATGCGTGACAACGTTGCAATTATGATGCATCAGTTATCGACACGCCTTATTCGCTTCTTTGACCGTGCAACGTAATTACTAGGAGTTTGAAAAGAAGGAAGAAAGTAAACAAAACAAATGAAGCAATGAATATTGTATAGACTTTCCTTTAGCGTTCAATCGATGGAAAAATCCAAATAAAAAATTAAATATAATCATATATATGCATATATAGATATACTCTTCTACTGTATATTATAATGTGCATTCTGCATATACGAATGTATATATTTGTATATATATATATATATATATATATATATATATATATATATATATATATATATATATATATATATATATATATGTACATATGCATATATATGCACGCATATATTACTCTCAATATATATGCATATCTATACAGGCATGTATTTCTATCTATCACTATATAAACATATATATAAACATATATATAGATAGTCACATATATATATACGTTTATATATATATATACATATATATATATATATATATATATATATATACATAGGCATGCTTAGAATTACATGTTCTATTATTCTTCATACAGCACGAAGGTTGTGCAAATGTAATGTCTTATGTATTTTTGTCCAAATGATGTAAAAAAAGAAACCGAAAATGTATCATTAAACCTCGATGATTTTTTTTTTTTACTTCCGAATTTATGATATTACATAGTTACTACCATGGCCAATCACGATGGAAAGAAACTTGGTTGTACTTCTTTTTAAAAGTCAATCATTTATTTTCACGGTTGCGATTTCGATGCTCTTCTGAAGAAAATGATGCCTACTGTATGCGAGCGTCATTCGGTCCGAACAAGCAGAAGTCATGCGACTCCAGGTCAATGTAATCCCGAACCTATCCACATATTTTTTGCCTTCAAACGTGTGTTGTTTTGCGTATGTTCTCAAAAGAAGTAGTTTTTGATATCCTGTGCAGTAATCCGCACTTTCAACTAAGACAACGTTTTAAAACTGACAGTCCCACCTAGTGTCAGGAAAATCAGAATTATTGGTCATTTTTCCAGACGATTGTGCAATTACTTCGTCTGCGTCTCGGAGTTATTTTTCTGCTAAGGTGCGTGAATGGTGGTAATTCAATCATCGACACTGGAGTTCGATATGTAGTGTTACATCACTTATCTTCATCTGCGATTAGGCGGTCCAATATTCCGTCACATAAAGTTTTGTGCTCATTGAAAAATTGCTAACAGACATCTTGATGATTCTGAATTTGATATTACATTGGTATTCACACATTCTGCTGTACTCTATTGATTATCACGTTGTTTACAGTGGAATGCCAGTGACATGCAAATTTACATTTATTCCTTAATCCCCTGTCAGCGAGGAAGAGTTGGTGGGAACGGACTATTTATTCCACGGTTGAACTACTAGTCATGTTTTAGCTGTACTCACATTAACTGCATCAGTTTCGTAAAGGTTTAGTAGATCCTGTTGAATGTTTCTCTGAACAGAGCTTGATTTCTGTGCGTATAGAAATTCAAGGGTGAGTCCTTGCTAATGGCGCATGTGGAAAACAACAGTTTCTTTGTAAGAGTCTAACATTGTCAATAAATGAAGCAGAGGGATGAGAATTGTAGGGCATCAATGCATAATAATGGTAATCATGTATATTTATTCTCATGTTTATTCCCGCTTGCTATTTCATATGTTACTTCATATACCAGTAAAAATAAGGACATTTTCACATTTAGGAAACTGTAATACGTTGAACATACATATCATATTAATATACCACAAGAAACGCATATAAATATATAGAGCCTCCTGCACAAAAATAACTCGTACATTTTCTTATGTATTATAATTTGATTACAGAAATTTCTGTATGGACCAGGATACACTAGGTTTGCTCTAACAGATGCTTTAAACAAATTTATTATGTCTTCAAAATCAGCCACTATATTCTGTAATTTTTAAGTCGACCTTACTCACATTTATTCGCTATATTAAAAGCCTAAATTACCTCTCCGGAAAATCATCATAACTGCAACAAACATCTACAGTGGGAGCGGCTGCTATTTCCCGTATGAATTAAAAGTAAAGTATTCCTAACTCTCCCATTCGATACCGGTATATTATTTGCATTTAGTCAAACGTAGGATAACTTTCTCGATCATGCCCTTATACACATACTTTAACTTTATACATATACCTTAACTTTCTGGATCATACTCTTATACACATACCGTACTTTTTGCTCTTCGTTCAAAAATTATGACTTCACCCTCCTCAAATCCAACAAAATCCATTCGCTGCGAACAGACTATTCGTCTATTCCAGAATGGCGATTTTACTTAAAACCAGAACGCTCCAGCGATTAAAATACATCGCTTTCTGTATCCACGAGCAGCTATCATAGTAAAAAAAAGTCCGTTTACCAACGCATAGACACATCGATTACTATTCATTGCCACCGTCTTTTTATAGCTACATAAACCTTCTTTTGTTTATATATTATACGTGGCTAATATTTTATTTTAAACGCGTATTGACCTCATTCAAAAACGACTGAGTACATTATTACTACATTCGAGACACGGCCATCGCGTGAATAGATGCCTTTAAACTCTCTAAAATGTTTAATTACGTAATAACTTACTAACACCTTTATAAACCTTTCTTTTTATAGAAGAGCTAACTGAACATATTTTTTTCTATGCTAAAGTAAAATGATTTCGCATACTCGACTATTACAGTCGGTACGGGTTTTTTTCTTGTTTTGCAGCCTATACACTGTCTATGTTACTTTTTTAATAACGTTAAAACTAATGCAGTACGAAGCTATACAATGATTACATATGTTTCGTTCTATATTCAATTAAACATTGAATATTTACGATGAACTGTTGATTTTATTTTCAGCAGATATACTTTTGGTTGCATGAAGCGGTTTCAAATGGCATAGTCAATATTAGCAAATAATTTAAGAATCTGTTCACATAATTTTAAAATTAACAATTAAACTGGACATTTTGTATAATTTATAAGTAGTTAGACTAATGCTTACATTAGTCAGAGTTTATTGTGTCGATCGAAAAATAGATAATTCTAACCTCAGATTTCGAGGATTTATGCACATTATTATAACAACACTGCACAATTAACATGAAGTGCTGCTTTAAGTTTTAAGAATTAAGGTTTATGTTTTCATTAAGCGATTGATCGATGCCGACTGAAAAAAATCACTATAAGTAAACACACACATCGAAGATATTTGCAGATACTTTTAAAAATATTGAACCAATAATGTGAATTGTTTTTTTTTTTAATTCATAACTAGTAAGGCATGTTTATATTAAACGATTCATCGGTGTTGATCGAAAGAGTCATTATTAGTGACCACATACTGCGCGCATATTTGTATTTACAATCACCTAACCTTTAATGGCGTTATTTCGCCTGCTTTCTTCCAAGCTTTACAAATCCAATCATGCATGCTGTCGCTACTATGTTTTTCTAGAATCATTTTTTTGTGTTTATTGCCCGGATACTCTAAGCTATTACATGTTTCTTACCGGGGGTTCCTTTTTACACATTTATTTATCAGAGCTGTATTGGGTAATAAGTAATATTACATACTTTCTAATAATTTTTGAACGCCAAAAAGTTAAGAATCCAAATTATATTGTTTTTGCCTATTTCAACTTAGTTTCATTTTATTTTGGGGATATATATATATATATATATATATATATATATATATATATATATATATATATCGACAGATTTTTCTTCATACGTGAAACACTTATAATTAGAAACAACAGTTTTATTTTAGGTCACTATACGTAATAAAATCTGTGCCTTAATTACCTCAATATGTTTTCAATATCGGCATATATATTGACAAACGTATGCAAACAATGTTTCTATAGTTTCAATCCCCACATTGCTTTATTTGAATTTATTATAACAGAAACAATAATCTGTAATTATGGTATCAAATACACGAGAATTGTTAATTATGTGAGGAATATTTTCTATTATTACTGTTTCTTTGTTAGGGTTAATTAAAACTGTCATATTCTGCATGTATATGCGACTACAGGAATTTAGTACTTTTAAGTACTACAGGCTTCAGGGTAGTTTTGCAACCATTTACCTCAGTCTTTCTCTCAAATTTACCCTACCCTAAACATACATTGAAACTGATCGTGAAACATAACCTACTAGCCAGATAAATGCGCATGAGCCAAACAACAAGCAGCTACTAAGAAAAGGCAGTTTGGGAAAAGTGTGTTACTATACAGCACAACTCACAAAATAAGGAGTCTAAAGCCGTTCTTAAAATTAGAAGTATTGGTGTTAGGCAACTACAACAAGATCAGCACGCGTACTATTATTCCCTGATTGAGACATGCTGCCACCGGGCAACGCCGGTTAACGGTTACTGCTAGTTTATAATATATTCAAAAGATTTTAAGAAACGGAACAGATATTATGGTGTATATATATATATATATATATATATATATATATATATATATATATATATATATATATATAATTATATAGTGAATGAAGGAATTAATGATGCCATTCATTCCTTCATTCAACCATAAACGAACTTTTGTTTAAAGTCGGAGGAGGCTACATAACGGCCAATAAACGGTCGCGTAGCTGAAATAAACATGTAACTGAACTGAAAAAAAAACACGGTATTAAAAAATAAAATGCATACTTGCTCTACAACAGTACTGACCACTTTCTTCAGTATTAAAAGAGAGTACACCACCCGGAAAAAAAAATTACACTCAAGAGTAGTTAACTGCAGGGGAAAGTGCGAACATTGGAAAAATATAATGATTGTCCTGAAACAATAATTACATCAAATAATTATATATTTAAGGATTTATTGGCGAACTCTGTTATATAAGTGTTACATTTTGTATTATAAAATGCATGTCGGTATATAGTATATCTGTTATACTGGATTTAACCTATTTGGACATTGTGTTCTAGAGCTACTTCTTACAGGGAAGACGTTGCTATTCAAATCCACAGCCCCAGCAACAGATAAGAAAAGGTTACTCAAATTCAACAACAGTAAATCCTGTTAAAAAGTGCTATCTTTCTAAAGTTAAGACAAGGTGGAATTTAATTTACCAGGCTTTGTGGCAGGACACCGGCTTATAATTTCCGTAAAGAACAGAAAGCGACGTTTTTACTCCCTCTGATTCAATTAAAGTCATGGCTCTTTGTATTAGTCGAAAGTGATTTTTAGCGACGAAACGAGTTCAATAGACAAGGCAGTGATTATAGTCAGTGCATTTGTCGAAATAAAAGACGTATAAATTAATCTTCGATGCATAGTTTAAACGAAGCATAGTGAGAGAAGATAAATTTTGGTCAGGGGTGTTATTAGTGCCAATGGTCCAGCGTCTATAATTCGTTTGCAAAGTCGAATTAATTTGACCAATTAAAATAACAGTTTGACCGAGCATTTTTCCCCTAGATCAGCAGGATTTCGATTATAATCTAATCTTCATGCGGGGTAATGTTCCCATTTAAACAGGAGGCGACGTAAGTGTTCCTTTAATAGCATGATATTCCGTGTTTAGATTGTCCTACACAATCTGCATACCTAAATTCAATGGGAAAAATAGAACATTACATCAAACAAGTGCTACGTAATGATAAAATAAAAATGTGGAAGATCTTTAGATTAAAATGTAACAGAAGATGCCTTTACGCCGAAGTGTCGAATAGGACCAATTCAAGAGAATTCTCAAAAATGTACATGCTTTCACATTGCAGAACTTATTAAACATACACTAATCCATTGTCGTCCTTTTGTAATTATGTTACATTAGTGTATTAAAGTTACATTAAAATAACAATTTTCCTTTGTGCGGTGTTTTTCTATGCATTCGCTACTTAAAGTTAATTTTTAACAACTGATAGGAGCCCCCAGCCATAAAGAAAAAAGTAGAATCTGATCCGGTAAACTTATATATTATAGGAGGTTTAAACAGTTACATTTAATTTATTCTATTTTTTCAATGTCAGGTGTGGACTTCGCTTCTGACGTCTCTGTATCTAACTATCTATCTATTCGTATATATATATATATATATATATATATATATATATATATATATATATATATGCATATATATATGCATATATATATATATGCATATATATATATGCATATACATATATACATATGCATATATACATATACATGTATACATATACATATATATGCATATACATATATACATATACATATATACATGTGCATATATACATGTACATATATACATACATATATATATGCATATATATATGCATATACAGATATACAGATATACATATACATATATACATACACACATATACATATATATATATATATGCATATACATATATACATACACACACACACACACACATATATATATATATATATATATATATATATATATATATATATATATATATTTTTTTATATATAGGTGCACATCCAAATGAAGAGTTCAGGCTCATTACCGTGTTGTCCCGATTTGATGAGTCGTAGATGTCGAAACACGCGCCAGTCGAAAATTTTATTTTAAAAGCAATATATATATATATATATATATATATATATATATATATATATATATATATATATATATATTTTGTGTACAGAAAGCTGTTAGTTGAGACAGGTCATTGGTACCGTCGGTTTCAAGCCCGATAATAAGGCCCGTTTAAGGTATCCTTATCGAGCTCTCTTCAGCCAATATTCGTCTATCTTACAACCGGAAGTGTGAAGTATATATACCTCGCGAATCCACGTTCAAATCTCGTTTTGTTTAATCCCCCCCCCTTTTTTTTTTATCTATCTTTATATATATATATATATATATATATATATATATATATATCGGGTAATGTAATACCTAATTTTCAACTTTGAATTATTTAAATTTAAGATCTAATTTCGAAAAAATGTTTTTTTTATATGAATCGATTTTAATTTGAACCCCATTTAATTTTAAAATCTCTTTCCTTATGTATAAAAACTTCAAAATCTGTATTGGTATCGGTTAAAAACTTAAAAATTCGTTTAATTATATCGAACATTTGAAAATTTCCAAAAATACGTTTAAAGTTTTAAAAAATATATTGTTAATTATATCGAATCACGTTTAAAAATTTCGAAATACGTTTAAAAATTATTTTTTAAAAACCCAAATCCTTCAAGGTTGGGAAGTGAGTATTTATCTATCCTAAGTGATAGGCTAGATAAATACTCACTTCCCAACCTTGAAGGATTTGGGTTTTTAAAAAATAATTTTTAAACGTATTTCGAAATTTTTAAACGTGATTCGATATAATTAACAATATATTTTTTAAAACTTTAAACGTATTTTTGGAAATTTTTAAATGTTCGATATAATTAAACGAATTTTTAAGTTTTTAACCGATACCAATACAGATTTTGAAGTTTTTATACATAAGGAAAGAGATTTTAAAATTAAATGGGGTTCAAATTAAAATCGATTCATATAAAAAAACATTTTTTCGAAATTAGATCTTAAATTTAAATAATTCAAAGTTGAAAATTAGGTATTACATTACCCGATATATATATATATATATATATATATATATATATATATATATATATATATATATATATAGATAGATAAAAAAAAAAAAGGGGGGGATTAAACAAAACGAGATTTGAACGTGGATTCGCGAGGTATATATACTTCACACTTCCGGTTGTAAGATAGACGAATATTGGCTGAAGAGAGCTCGATAAGGATACCTTAAACGGGCCTTATTATCGGGCTTGAAACCGACGGTACCAATGACCTGTCTCAACTAACAGCTTTCTGTACACAAAATATAAGTACGCTCTTAAAATTTGGATTTTCCTTTTAATTGAGCACTCTGCTGGAATTCTTTTTCCAAAAAAACTAATCAATATATATATATATATATATATATATATATATATATATATATATATATATATATTGTAACGGTCGCGTGGTTGCTGATAAAGAAGTCGTGATGCTGTTGTCCTAGATTACAATTTAGAGTAAGCTGTTTTTCAATTGGTCTTGTTACTGTATGTTACACCCTTAATATGTTATATTATTATATGTGCATGCATTATATACTGGCCTGCATTTTTTTACTTATTTTTAATGTTGTATCCCGGGGGTCTAATATAATATAAAGCTGAATGGTTGTGTGGGGGTGTCTGTGGAGTGTTTGTGTGGTCACTTATATGCTCCTATATGGTTGACTATTTAAAAAAAAAAACGATTATATACAATGATAGCGGATGTATCGAGACACAGGAATGGGTATGTTTGATCTGGCAGAACGGTGGTACTATAAAATTATGCAGCCTGCGTGCGCGCCTGGTCGACAAAATATGGAAATAAAATAATTAAAAAATAAATAAAAAAGTTTTACAAGTGTTGTAATCTAGATGTATATAAGAATACTTTGATAATAAAGTTTTAACTTAAATAGGGATGGTATAATAAAATTTGGCGTTCGCGCCTGGCCTCCATAGAATGGAAATCTGCGCAAACTTTAATAAATAGTTTTCATATCTATCTGCGTAAGTATACTTTGATAATTATGCTTCAGTTTGAAGAAATATGGTATATAAACTTATGGGCTGTTCGTTCGCGCCTGACCTCCATAGAATGGAAGTATGTCCCAAAGCTTAATAAGGGGGTTTTAATATAGATCCATAGAATATTGTGATAAATGTTTCAGTGTGAATAGGTATGGCATAATAAATGATGGCGTTTATCTATTTGAGTTTCACTTTCACCATATTTGGCTTTGGTTTTGACACCGCCCAATTCGATATAGTATATACATAGTTATACACACATACACACATATATATATATACACACACATATATATACGTATATATGCATGTGTGTATATATATACATATATATATATATATATATCCGTATCTATTTATTTTCGTTATGCATTGATGTTCATTTCAAAAGAAAATACGACTTTTTTTTCTATTTTAAATATGAGCAGTGGAATAGTATCCATCTGCAAAATACTTAGCATATTTACATAATATTCTTAATATTCATCATAATAAGGCCCTTATTAGTTTTTTTGTACTTATTGGATTACCATTTTAATTAACTATTACGTGTTATTATATTCATACACATATTCTACATGGTTATTATTAGCGTAATATTTGCAGAAAATATTATAGTAAAATACAAAACTAATATATATATACATATATATATATACATATATAATATGAGTGTGTATGCTTACATATATTTTAATTAATCTTTTTCCCTACAAAACTCCTTTCTCCGTGTTTATCTAAGACACGAACTATATATTATGGTCTAAACTTGGGAGAATATGTGCAAAATCTTAAAAATAAAAACAGCATATATTTGTCCAGCTTAATGTCTAAGGATTGAATAACCAATATGCATGCTTAACCTAAGGGCTATAATATATATATATATATATATATATATATATATATATATATATATATATATATATATTGATGTTTCCACTTGCAGTAAACATGCCTTTATATAGTGTTTCCTGATTGTTTCTGAAATGACCATGAAATCATTTTGCCTAAAGACTCATTCGTAATAAGCAATCGAATTATAGTTATGAACAATAATTTAGTACGGTGCATTATATAGCAATATTGTGATTATTATCCTACCGTGCTTGAAAATCACCATATGAATCGACTTTCTTTATTATAGATTTATAGTGAAATCTTCACTCGTTTCCATTAAACGCACTGACTTTAAACTGCGATTTAGACACATAATTTGTACGTTAAATTAATAGCAGGAAAAAAGATACACATCTAAGTATAATTAAAATGCACTGTGTGGGAGTTGCGAAGGCCGTGACAAATAGCTCGGCAAGTGGTTTCTTGATTAAAAATGAGGAACAAATAAGTACAACAATAGTTCGAAGCGATTTCTTTTATAAACATGAGATAATTAGAATCTAATTTTAAGAGGAAACTGATTGAAATAAACTACCTCTCTTTTGTACGCTTTTTTTAGTATGTGGTTTTCTTTGAAAATTCGAAATCTCGTAGCAGAAAAACAAATAAATACGAAATTGTTTGTAGGCGAAACAAAAGCTGCCGTTTTTATTAATCAGCCTCGGAAGAAAAAGAATAACCTTTCATTAAGTGTCTAAGATTAAATAATTAAAAAAAAATAAATTAAGAGAAAGCCATCCATTTATAATGGCAGAAGGTGTTCCATTACAATAAATCCATTCTGAGAAATATCCTACCAATTGATGTATTGTTAGTTCATGTAATCGTTATACAACTTTAAGTGCAAGATGCAAGTTAACAATAAATATCGCCAAATATTTAATACTTATTCTACACTAAAAAAAGACACAGTTCATATTAAACCTTAGATGCTGCTATATTTCACAAACTCTAGAGACACTACGTAGGAGGTGAAACAGCGAAATATCAGTGCAGTTGTGAAGGCAAGGAAGGAAGAATGAATTCCAAAGCTAAAATTCTCGCAAAGAAACGGTTAGAGTAGAATGTGTTCTGGTATCTACTAATTTCAGTAGTGTAAGGGTTGTGTACGATATTTGATATTGATATATATTCTATATATGAATACGATAGTCCGTCTGTTATTTTGTGTGTCAAATCACTTTTCTTGGGGGAGAGTGTCGTTTAATCGTAATAAACTTCTTTTTATTGTAATGAATAATTTTACCAAGAATTCTTGAAAATATTTAGTTTCGGGTTGCATGATACCTGGAGTAAATGAAGTTTTACCCAAACGCATGATAAACTGGAATAAATATACATCATACTTGTTATGAGAGAGCAACCGTGCTAATGAAGAACACTTTCAAATACTATTTGTCGAATATATCCGTTGGACTAAGTGCAAGAGAAATATAAACGATCGCACTGAAAGAAATCTTAAGAATCTTGAAAAACTCTCGGTTGGAGTAACTAAACTAATGTTTGACATCCTGTAGAATGACTAATTCCTAACACAAACAAAGTGATTAGAAAAGTTTAGATTCAAGCTAATACAACCGCGTCATATGGATATTTTTTTTTAAATCACAAATAAAAAATATTTCAGACTCAATATAAAATTGACTATATAATGATATATACTATATCTGTATGAATTATACTTTCATATTTAAGTGTATATTTTTACCGGGCTCCGCCGAAAAATCTACCGTTGATTTTATACAGCGGACGCGTACATTTACAGTGATAAAACTTCCAGGCTGGATATGTTATGTAAGTCTGTTCACATTTATGTTGTTTTAACGATTATTAATTATCGAGTATTATAGGAAAAATCAGGAAAAATAAACGACCAAGGAACACTTCAGGCATGTAATACACTTGAGTAAGATTTGAAAATAATAAGCAACACTATGTTGGAGTTCATATGGAATATACACCAGATATAGAGACACAGTTTGGTTTAGATTTGAGTATACATTAACTTTAGTCAAAATTGATTGTTAAAATTTAATCGAATTTTTATTTATTATCGTTTACCGATGTTTAAGGAAAACTTTCTGCCAAATAACCTATCCAAATAAAACGTGATGTATATTTGTGAAATGTACTATGCATCTGTCCATAGGAAACGAACTCACAGCCACAGAGAGAGTTCGTTTTATACATTAGTAAGGAAAGTGATACAGATCTCATGACATTTTTAGAAAGTTATTTAGCTTAAAAAAGGTTAATCCTTTCTAACAGAATTGCGGCATTTAAATATGCTATAACTATCTGTGTTTCTCAATTTGTTTTATTCGAAATGGCATAAGTTGACGGGAGAAGTCTTATAACTCCAAAATTGACTATGGTTTCGTTTAATTTTAAAATGACCAATACATACGTTGATGTAAATGAAGAAGCAGTTATAATTGTATAGTTCTGCGTTTGTTAGTGCAAGATTAATCTCTAAAGACACAGAAATGATTGGCAACTATTGTCAAAATAATAAGGATTGATGTTTAACTGTGACTTTATCGAACCCGCCTTGGAACTACTGATGATCATTTTATGAACGTAGCTTTCATCTGTATTATTCTCCGAAGATATAAATGCTATCGAGTTATAATTAAATGTCAGCCTGGGAAATTAAGGCAATAAGCACTTGAAAAAGAAAGGCAAAGATAAGATGAATAATTGTAGGATAGTAAATGAAGGAATGTCAGATTTTACAGATATACCCACACATTCAAATTAATCCTTATACACACAGACACAAACACACCTACACACACACACACACATATATATATATATATAATATGTGTGTACGTTTGTGTATATATGCATACATATGTATATATATATATACATATATATGTGTGTACATGACTTTTTATGTATATATATATATGCATGTAAATATACATATGTATATATATGCATATATATCATGTATACATTTATGCTTTTCAACTTTAAATTTATTTATACCATAATACACACAAAAAGATATATATATATATATATATATATATATATATATTTATATATATATATATATATATATATATATATATATATATATATATATATATATATATATATATAGGGAGAAAGAGAGAGAATATGAAGTGAGATTTACCGCTGCGTGTGTGGTTTTTTGTTTATAAAATGAATACTAAACAGTTTGGCCGTTTTATTTAATTCACAGAAAGATGTATCTGAGAGTGTTCATATATAGGTTATGTATCGGAATCCGTCTGCTTAATATCGAAAGCCGATATTTGAAAACGTTCGATTAAATGGAAGTCAAAATGGGCACAACAACATATTTTTCAAAAATTATAATAATATTTCCTTTGAGGAAAATAAATTTCGCACAAGCACAAAAGACCGAAGCATAACATCAACTAAAGCTGGTTTATGAGATATGAGCGCATATTAAACGCATCTTCCTTTTTAGTACGCATTTTACTGATAATACTTGAGGCGTTCATTTTAAAATTACATCTATTATATAACACTTTCTTTAAAATAAGATTTACAGGGATATATATATATATATATATATATATATATATATATATATATATATATATATGAGTATAATTTACACTAATGCTCATTATTAATATCTACAGACATCTAGTGTTTCATATCTTCGAGAATCATCAGTGTAGGCTGTGATGATTAAGGGCAATAGGGAGTTTCGAACCCCGTCAACATAACCTCAACCGCGATAGATACCGTTAAGTTAAACATTTATTCTTATTAAGTGTTTTAACGCTAGTTAGAGTGATCTAATCTTTATATGACGACTTTCGCATATGGGCAACGATAAGAGACAATATTCTTAAATGAGCTGACATCATCATTTACTACAAAACTTATTAAATACCTACAGACACTAGTATTTCATCCTTTGGGGGATCATCAGTGAAAGGTGACACGATTATCACCAGTCGAGAGATTAGACCCCTGGCAACAGAAGGCATGTTTGGTTCATTAGCAACGACTCGAACCTATCGGCTACCGTAAACCGCGAGAGATACAATTGAAATTAAACATCTATTCTTATTAAATGCTTTTAAAGAGTGATATAATCATTATATGACGTTCTGTGAGTATGAGCTAATATGAATAGATTACATTGTCGGAGTCTCTGCCCTAACATCTTTACTAATCACTTCAATAAAAATTAATTTACAAATTTGCAATTTAATACAATTGCAGCACATTTTCAGCATTGATTTTAGGCGGCAGGCATTTTTCTAATAGTCAAAATTTCGTATATAACATTAGTAATGCTGCTACATTTTCTAACTAAACCATTTGGATATCGATAGTTTTATTTTAAACCTGACCTAGCCGTATGTCGGCTGCGACGCTGGGATGATGAATAACGACTTTCGCTGGAACCCTATGTTTTCTGACTGTACCCAAGGTATATTTTTATGACTTAGAAATTTGTTCCATATTAATGAATTTGTAAAGCTGAATTATTCAAAACATAATATTTATGCGTATTTTACTATTGAACACCACTTGCGTCAGTATGGGTAAAAAAAAAAAAACTAATGGAATTGAAAAATACAGAATTGTCTAGTACAGACAAATAACATCTGTTCTGTCTGCTCCATTGTGAGTTGATTTTTTGTAAAAGATAAATTAATAAATCTTACTTTGAAGATCTTTCGACAATACTCTGATTAAAGTTGTTATCTTAATTACGCATCCTGCTACAGAAACAATAATAAAGAAAATTCTCTGATGATAATATTTAAACGGAACAGATAACGTGTTAAAACCTGCCGATTCAGGTTTGTCGTTAATCGAATTGCTTTCAAGAAAAAAAAAAACGCAACAAACACAGTACAGACACAAGCGAAAAAATCTTGGCTGAATGCGTCAACTAAACCACTAATGCGCATATATCAACAAACACAGGCATGCACATACAAATATATATATATATATATATATATATATATATATATATATATATATATATATATATATATATTATGACAGTGTAGCTTAGTTTCGTAGGATTACATCCATTGAAATAACATGTGTCTATCTAAAAGTGAACCATGAGTTAACAGAGAAGGTATATTTAATTTATTTATATTTACCAATCAATGACTGTATGAAAAAGTATATCTATTCTAGCAGGGAGACCCGAGGTTATCCGGGATTGAAGGATAATCGACGAATACTTCACATGCCTATATTTTTATTGTGATCAAAATTCGTACTCCCCCGAGAGTAAGCTTCACATGCCCCCATGCAGTGACATAGTCAAAAAAAAGATGCTACTCCACATAACCCCTGGAAATTCTTCAGTTTCTTTAATAAATTTAGTATATATATATATATATATATATATATATATATATATATATATATATATATATATATATATAGATATAGATATAGATATATCGGAAATGAGTTTTATTATGTTTGTTTTTTTTTGCGGAAAAAATGGAGAAAATTAGAGTTCTTATGATGGCCGAAGAAGTGACACTCTACTTAGTTTTATCCCCTGACAAACAAAAGGACTAAAAAGTTTTGAATTAAAATTATACTTGTATGTTTTTTGAGCCAAAAATTTAAAGTAGTATTACTATTGTATGGCCAAAACTGTAAAACAAATGCAACATTATAAGTAATGTTTTCATTCTCCTCCCTTGCTGGCGAAGAAATGAATGTAAATCTATGTAATTTTTTTTATTTTTTTTTAAAGAGACAATGGTGTTATCGATAAACTTACATGGAAGAATTAGACGGTTGCATAATGCAATGTGATATAAGAGTCCATTTACCTGAATATAGGCGGTTAAGTGTTATTCGATGAGGCTACTCTGAATGAGCATCAAGCGTGTGATAATTAAAGAAGGATGCGTAAGTTAGAGTTGGAGACCACTTGAGTTTGTAGTAAAACATGGAATCAAAGGTTAGTTAATTTCGGGTTTTTTTTTAGTAAACGCGACTTGCTATGTATTAAATGTAGTCGTATTGCAGAACACACATTTCTGTGAAAGAGCGTTTAAATACTATGCTATGTAATTTCTTTAACTAATATTAATGGTAAGTAAGCAACGTAACAGTAATCGTAGGACAAGAATTAATGTTTATATGAATGCTAGTATCGGTTAATTCCGAGGTGCGTTTCACACAATAGAAAGCAGACAACGGAAAGGCATGGTAAAATTCCATTACATTTTTTAAGCAACTGCGACGTAAAGAAAAACCAACCGATGTTCTTCCGTAAATGTCCCTTGTGAACGATCCCATAAATATATATATATATATATATATATATATATATATATATATATATATATATATATATATATATATATATATATATATATATATATATATATCATTGACCGTCTCCAGTGTCATGTCTGTTTGGGCGTGTGAATTTTG
>NC_136492.1:130184518-130217018 GCF_053919585.1 Euprymna scolopes
TATATATATATATATATATATATATATATATATATATATATATATATATTACTGTATTAATAATTGCCAAAAGGGACAATATGATAGATAAAATGAAATCTGCTTCATTCGAAACCTTAACCCTGATCTAATAATTATTTTTTTTTTAAAACACACATTTTCCCATTGTCAAAATAAGACCACTGATAATTTATCTAACAAAAGTCAATTATAAATTACTAAAAAGTTTCTCAGTATTTAGTATAGCCTCCATTATTACGAATTACTTCAAACATTCTCTACGGCATGTTAGTGATTTTTATCAGTTGCGAAGGAATTTTATCCCACGTACTGAAACCTGCACCAGAAAGTTCCTTTATCGAATAATCGTGGGTTCATCCTTGAACATTTCTTTTGTCATCCATCCCCAAAGATTTTCAATGGGATTGAGGTCCGGAGAACATGCTGGATGATCTAACAATTCTATATTTTTTGGAGAAAAGTATTCTCGTGTTGTCGAGAAGTGTGTATCGCAGCGCTGTCTAACTGGGAAATTCCATTTCCTCCACACAGAAGTTGAACTTCAGTAGTGATAGAAGCACTTTCGGGTACCAGCTGACGAGAAAGCACCCAAGATGATTAAGGCCCTCTTCCACTATGCCGAGTTGTAAAAGTCTCTTTGGACAAATGTATATCATGCCAATAGTGTTGAAATCAATCTGGACCATCTAGATTAAACCTTTTATCATCGGATAAAATTACATTTTCTCACATCTCTTCATCCCAAGGTATTTTGCAGCATATTTAAGTCGGTTAGTTTTGTGCTGTTCAAGCAGACGTGGTTTCTGTAGTTGCTTTAAATGATTGACACCCTTCATTTTCAGATGCTTTCTGATGGTTTTAGGACAACATTCTGCTGTTGTTTGGATTGTCAATCGACTTGAGCTCATACTTGAGTTTTTGTAACTTCTTCTGATACGGCGATCCAGTTCTGGTGTTTTTTTGTTTTTTTTGGTCGACCTGGATATGTTTTGTGCCCATATTGATCTGGATTTCTTTAAAAAATTGTGATGACCGTTTTGCTCCGATTCAGTCCGTTTGCAATTGATCTATGGGAGAGTGCACCCCTATTAAGCTCAAAGAACCTTCTTCCTCTCTGAAACTCTGATAATGGTGTCCCATTTTTCACTAATAAAATAGTAAGATGCTATTTATCCAATAACAAGTTGCTTTTTAGCAACATAAAAAGTTTTCGTATTCATTTTTTCAAAACTAGCCAATTTTTTCAAAGTGGTCTTATTATTTTGACCAGAGGAAAATGTTTGTTTTTAAAAATAATGATTGTTAGATCGGGGTTAAGGTTTCAGATTTCATTTTTTCCATCATATTTGTCCTTTTAACAATGGTTTCAACCTTTTGTTTGATTAAAAATTCGATATTATGCGTAGACGCTCACTTTCTTAAGTGATCTTATGATTTTGACCAGGACTATATATATATATATATATATATATATATATATATATCCATTCACATGCACCTGGTGCATTGCCCTGTTTGCTTTCTAGAAGAGTGTTTATACAAGCAATGGTTCTATGTATATATATATATATATATATATATATATATATATATATATATATATATATATGTGTGTGTGTGTGTGTGGATATCTGTCCATGTAATGCATATATAAGTTATTTTTATTCATGCATATGCATTTGTATGTGTATTATGCATGGGTATGTATGTGTCTTTATTTGTCTACGCTTATATATATATATATATATATATATATATATATATATATATATATATATATAATCATGTGTGTGCATGTTCACATATGCATATATATGCGTATGAGAATATCTGCGTGTCTCGGTCTGAGCATGTATGTGTATGCATGCATATCCGTATATATATGTATACGTGTACGTGTGTGCAGCATGCATGTTTTCTATACATATACTTATTTTATATACATCTATGTGTATGGGAGTGCATGTCTTTAATATGCATGTTTAGTGCATGTGACTATATATTCGTATGTATGTTTATGTGAGTGTTGATTTTGTACGCATATGTATGTGTGTACACTTGTGTACATATTTTTTTGTTTAGAATTTACCATTGATCTGTGGTGTGCATATTATTATTTTTATTATTATTGTTGTCATAATAATAATAATAATAATAATAATAATAATAATAATAATAAGAAGAAGAAGAAGAAGAAGAAGAAGAGGAAGTATTGTCAATAGTATTAATACATACGGAATGACTTTCGGGCCAAGACCACGCATCTGCTCTTAACCTTTTTTCTCTTCGGGGTATGAATAAGAATTCATTCAAGACCGAGATAATTGCAATTCCCATTTTTATATTAAATATTATTAATTTAAATTTTCTTTTTTTTTATTTGTAATTATGTTGGCCTCTATCCTGTGTGCCATTTTAGTACCAGGGAGGAACAGAAGTTACTCCACATTGAAAGCCGACATTGCCCCTAAATCCCCCTTCGTGGGGAGATCCATTAATGTTATTTATAACTATTACCTTTGTCATTAATTCTTTACTATATCATCATTAGTTTCACTATAAATAACATTGTTTTTACCGTTCAACTATGAAATTAATTGTGTGTCTTTTTTGCCTTTTCAATAACGATAATGCGTGCATCATATATAAAACATAAGAAATAAATAAAACGCACTATTTCTCGATAAACCACTTAAATAATTCACCTGAACACTTTTAAACTTTGTTGCTAGCATTTTGATTTACATAAGGAGAGTTTTAGATATAAAAAAAATATATAAAAAAACAAAAAGTAACATTGTTTTATTTTTTTAAATCACTATTCAAGAAGTTTACGTAGGATTTTAATATTATTTTTGTGTAATTTAATATCAATGCATGTATGTATATAATCATGTATATATAAAGGGAGTCACTTGTAAGTAATAAAAAGGCAAATATGCATATAATCAATTAATCTGTTGATTAGTACTTAAACACGACACAAATATACACATGTTTATTAATTCATTTGTTTAAGGCGATATTAAATATAAGGCCCGCCCAAATTCATTGTAAATTTAGCTTATTAATTAGAAAAAAAAATAAAATATAATAATGAGGAACAACCGGGATTGAACACGGGAGCATTTATATTTTTTGAATTCCCTATAACTAAGCTATGAATCCAGATGATAAATACTTTATTATAAAGAGTAAATACTTAGCTAAGATGGTTTGATTTCCCTTAGCCAGTGTTACATACACATTATTAGGTCTAATATAGAAGATTTGCAAGTTTTTTTCAAAATATGATATTTCCAATACTTATCGGAACAATTATATATATATATATATATATATATATATATATATATATATATATATATATATATATATATATATATATGCCCAAGAACACTGCCAGCCATATAAATTAGCTTAGTGTTTACTTTGCAAAAGAAAACCACACGTTTTTGGAATATATAAAGGAACGAATTCATAAAACACACAAATCGTATTTTATATAATACTAGCGGTGGTACCCGGCGCTGCCCGGGTGTTTGGAGGTGTGTGTGCTTTTAAATAAAAAAAGAAACTACGGAGGTAGGATCGAACCCGAAGCCCTGAGGCGAAGTTTGAAAATAAATATGAAAAAAACATGAGCTTTTCGGCCAGCGAGAATTAGTTACTGAAAGATGTGTAAATGTATTTATGTAAGGACAAAATTGACAGGTGCCTACAAGATTTTGTGCGAGCGTTACAACGAAGACGTAAGCAATAGCTATTCAGCAAAGGAGGTCAATAACCAGGTTTGTTTGTTATAACAAAGTAAAAAACGAAAACATAAAAACGAACGGTAAAACTTAAGCACGGGGGGGTAATCAAAACATCGAAAAAATACAAAGAACTAACGTAAGGCAAACGAACAATGTTAAATATAAAAATCGAAAAAACAAAAAGGCAAAACAGAAAAACGAACCTGTTTCGATATTAAAATTTAACAAATCGGTGTGTACCCGGGTGTTTTGGAGTGTGTGGTCCGGGGTGGATAAGCGAAGTAAAAAAAAAAAAAAAAAAAAAAAAACGTAAAAACGAACGTTACGGGAAAAATGGCTTAAATAGCACTGGTTCCATATTTAAATTTAAAAAAAAATCGAAAAAAAAAGGCATCTCACACAACGATTCGAACCCAAAATGTTTAGATATGAACCAACGCGCTAAACAACTGAGCTAAATTTGGTCAGCTCTTCAACTATTTAAAGTAAATCAGGTCATGACGTCATCTTACGCATGTGTAGAAACGGTCGTCGTTACGAGAGGACCGTTTTTGTCGAAAATTGTCGATTTTGGGGTGGAAAAATGAACGTTTTCGGCCAATTTTTCGATATTTGTCGGACGAAGGGTGGGGCTTCAATATGATACCGAGATAGTGAATTTTCGTCGAGTCTGTCGAAAGTTTTAGCGGGCACACAAACACACATACAAACATATATGCATACACACATTTTCGATTCTGGATTTATATATTAGGCAGATAAATATATAAAGCAAGAAAAAGTTATTTAATAGGAAAAAAAAAACAATCTCAGATGGGGATTTTTTTTCAGGATATGAGCTATTTTGAAAAAAAAAGACGTATTAAATCTACACTCTTACGTTACAATAAAAATGTATATCAATTATATTATGCCCATAACAATGACGAATAGATAATATCATTGGAATAATGGATATACATTGCCTAAATGTGTATCTTCTCGGATTTCGGCAGTTCCATTAATGTTTTCTGAAACTTCAACGCTTGTTTATAAGTCTATCTCGATGTAAATTTAATAAACATCACTTATTGAATAAAATAATGCAATATTTTATATTTCCCTCCATAACAACTGACTAGTTCATTACTGATGATTTATGTGTCACGTAAAATTTCCGCTGCGAAAACTTTTACAAATTAGAAACGCATATAATATAGAGGACTAAGAGTTTAAGCACATAATTTATCAATTACGTACACATAGCCTTTCACCAGGCCATATCAAATGAACTTTGATGTTTGTATTCATGTTTTTACTACTATCGTCAAGGTAGACATTTTGCGTGAAATGTGTCTACAGAAGTAATTTAGCGCTGGTAATTCGACTTCGTATATATAATAATGAATATAAAAATTTGATAATATTTCCTATATTCACAATTTGATTTCGCTGACAATTTACCACTTAATAGCGTTTACGAGACAGTAATATTAGTACATATTTCGCTAAATTCTCGCAAGTATGCGTCGATTTATAGTCGTCCGAAATCTATTTTATTCTGATTTTGTATCCGTGTAACAATTTAGACCACTATATTCTTTTATAGTCTGCATCTTTAATGAAAGCGAACTACCTGCAGAAAATAATGTGAAAACTCATAAAGGTGGAGTTCTATTGGCATGTAAATATAAATGATCATTGATAAGGTGAGGTTAAGTGAATAAATGTTATTACAAATATGATTATGAAAATGTTATTTACTTGACTTGATGAATGGTATGGTTTCTACTGCAGTAAACACTGCAGGTGTACTATGATTCTGTAATAGATTTCATTAAAATAACCTTTTTTATGTCCGAAAATAATAAGCCGCTCTTACATTTATGTGTAACAGAAAACATCTTACAATTTATTATTAAAGGTTAGAATTATGAAAGTTATAAAACATATTGACTATTCGAAATGGACGTGAATAATTCGTTATTTAAAAATGGTCATGCTCATTAGACTCCTAGACACGACTGCTGTTTATTTTAGAGTTGCCCACCCCCCATTCGGGAATGCTGAACACGCTGATATAACCCTACATTCTCGCCCTAAAACTGAAGATCCACTACTCAAAACGAGGTATTACAAAAAGCCCGGCTCCCCCCCCCTGCTGAACAGTGTGCAAATGAAACCACTGAATGGTTAAAAACTGCAATTGAGGCAGATGTTCCAACACGAAAATTTTTTACAAACCTCACCCTCCTAATAGTTTACCTCTGCTTGTGCAGCTGCTATTGCTCAAAGGCAGCATGCGTTCCGCTGATTCAACCGACATAAGTCTAGTTCAAACAGACAGAAGTATATAGAAGCCAGAAATAATTGTAAGGCAGTAATAGAGACAGCTAAGACAGATTGCACTGAAACCATCAGGAAACGCATTGAAGCACAGAAATTAGGAACCTTTGACTTTTTGGAAAATCTACAACAGTGTAGTAAATAATGGGCAGTCAACGATTCCCCCACTATCAAACAATAATATCGTTGCTTGCACAACAACCGACAAAGCAAATCTTCTTGCCAGTCGGTTTGCCTCAAATTCCACACTGGACCCGGAACACCACTCACTCCCCGACTTTTCTTTGTTGACAGACGCCACACTAGACGATTTGAAAATAACCCCTTCTCAGGTGCATGGTATCATAAAAACACCTAGACACCTCAAACCATGTGGACCAGATCTCATCCAGGCTGTGTTAATAGAAAAAAGCTCTGCTGATTGCTCCAGTTCTCTCCAAACTTTACAATAAATGACTCACCCAATCTTGCTTTCCGGACTGCTAGAAAACCTGTGGTACCTGTCTTCAATAATTCTGGTGAAAGAACTGACCCACTAAATTATCGCCCCATTAGCCTCTTCCCATATTTCGTCAAAACATTTGAGTCCTTAGTTAACCAAGCCCTAGTCTAACACCTGACAGCTGTAAAACTCCTGACTGAAAAACAATATGGATTCAGGCAAGCCCGTTCAACAGCAGATCTCTTAACTGTAGTCTCTGAACATACATACTGTTCACTGTACAAAACAGGGGAGGTTAGGGCGGCATCCCTTTATACCTCTTTTGGCAGGGTATGGCTCGGTGGTCTTCTAAGGACAATTAAATCAGATGGTATCACTAGAAGAATACACAATGTAATTACATCCTTCTTAAGTAAGAAAAAAATAAAAGTTGTCCTCGACAGTCGTACATCTAAACAATATGATATAAATGCGGGAGTGCACCAGGGGTCTCTCTTTGGACCTTTATAATTTCTGATAAAATTGTTTCGGAGATGGGTATATTTGCCGATGACACCACCCTCAATAACATGCATGAGGGGAAAACAAATGAACACACAACTAAGGAAATGGGTGAATCACAAGAGGATCACCTCCAATCTGTAGTGGAATGGGAACAAAAGTGGATGGTAACATTCAATGCTGCCAAGACTAAGCTTGTTTCTTTCAATAACTACAAGGAACCTTTCTACCACCAATAACAATGGCTAAGAATGCGGTGCTTTAAAGTACTTCCTTCAGACTCCGCGACCTAACGTTTACAGGGAACATGAGCTGGAATATATACATTGAGTGCATTGCCAAGGCTGCTGCAAAGAAGGTGCGCTCTCTCTACAGTGCCAGAAAAATGCTTACGCCTTAAAGTATCCTGTACTTCTATAAGGCCACCATTCTCCCATGTATGGAGTATTGCTGTCGCATTTGGGCTGGTGCATCTGCTGCTGTTCTCTCACTCCTGGACATGGTCCAAAAGAGAGTCGTCAATTTTATGAGTCCGGAACTGTAATCTCAGCTTACGGCTCTATCCTACCGACGAAATATTGCATCCCTCTGTCTGTTCTCCAAATACTTTAATGATGGCTGTTCTGACGAACTGCAAGCACTTGTACCTCCTCGACGTGACTATCCCCGACAAATCCGACAAGCAACTAACTCCTACCCCTTTACAGTATAGATCCCTAGGTGTAAGAAACCTTTTCTCCAATAGTTTCTTCCCTAGAACTGCAAGTTTTTGCAACTCCCTTCCGGGTTACTGCTTCCCAAATGTGCTGATATATAAGGTCAAGTGTGATGTAAACACACATATCTCTACTCATCTCCTAATAATTCCAATTAAAAGTGTTCCCTATAGTAGCCCTCTACTTCACAGTGACACTTGCCTTGTTTAGGGTGAAGATTGAATAATAAAAAAAATATAATTAAATTAAAAATTGTAAGCGACATTCCGATTTTTCGACTGGCATGTATGTTCATTTAATTCATCGTAAATAATTAAAAAAATATATATATATTTGAATTATCTCTCGTGGCATGTTTTATCAATAATGTTAATTTATGTTAATCAATAATAATTCTTTATGGTTTCCCAATAATAATCTGTTATGTTTAATCAATAATAATCATTTATTTTTATCAATAATTATTCTTTATGTTTTCTCAATAATAATTGTTGGATAAATTTTCATTGATCTGATAATTATATTTTGCTAGCAAAAAATAAACGCCTATACATTGTATGACTAATTTAACTAATTTTATTTACAGGATTTGCTACTTAAATGTATTGCTGTTTAAATTCCAAAAAAATCTTATGCAAATTACAACCATTGTATATCGTAAATTAGTCAAGCAGACAAGTTCTCTAGAAGATTGAATCATGAACGAGTAGATAATAAATCATCGCTTTAGGATGAATCATTTACTTTTGTAATATATCAAATTTGTTGATATATTTAGACAAATATTCCCTGATGATGAAACAAGCCATATAATACATGTACATCATTTTAAATGCTGTGCTAAAAATAATCATTGGCCAAATTAAGACAGTGTATAACAGTTTATACATAATGAGCTATGAATTTATTAGGATAAATGTCTGTTATTGAAATATGTCCGTAAAAATACAGAAGTCATGAAAAAGTTTGTCAAATAGAGCTTATTGTATACACTTGCTTGGTGAGTCTATACTGTTGTAAGTGTCTGCAATTATTTTTAGTATGTTTTTGTTGTTATATGTATTATTGGATTTTTTTAGAATCATCGTAGTCATTACTAATGAGCTATTTATTTGGAATAAGCAATAAAACTAACGGATGAATCCACTTGAATGTTTTTCTGGCCTGAGATAACTCTTTTCATTAATAAGTCGATCGGAACATTTAATGTATTATGACGAATTAGAAAAACTAGACAATAAAGTGATTGTTGTGGGGTTTAATGGATGTTCTACACCCATTATAGTAAACATTATTTCTGGCCATTCTAATTATTTCCTAAAAGATAGTGAATATCTCGCATGTATCCAAATTATTGATAACATTAAGAGGCTCGACATGTTTGACGATAAGAGACGAATTTACTACAAGATTACTCTTAGAATGTTGTATGACTTAATCTTACTTCATAAAAATGTCAAGGTCAAACCTGGTTAATGATTTTCTTGCAAATAACTCAAGTAAGAATAAAACGTAAAATAATGCATGATGCGGTCTGTTTACACTGGTTGATAGTAATATACAATATTTCTGTTATTTTCTCTTTTTCTGAACACATGGAATATTATCCTGAGTTATAATGCGTCGGAGGAACTTCGATTATATCTGACAGGGATCCATCAGATTAGTAAAAATATCGATATTGAACTATCGTTTAAATGGAACCCTAGTCCGTGCAACAATTACTAATCAATAACCTTACACAGATATAGTGTACTTAATGGTTGCATGCCATTCTCTCTTTGTGTATATATATATATATATATATATATATATATATATATATATATATATATATATATATGCATATGTATATATGTGTATGTATATACATATATATATATATATATATGTACATGTATATGTATATATACAGTGATGATCATATATATTGGCACGGTAAAATAAAAGTTAAATTTTGTCTAATAAATTCTAAAAAAGGGATTAAATTAAAGAAAATAACAAAGCATATTATGTATTTTTAACTGGCCTTTCCGATGCAGCAATCGGATTTTAGAAAAAATAAATAACAAAGAAACAACAAACATAATTGCAAAACACCCTTGTTCAAAATTATTGGCACGATTTATTTAATAATCAATTGTATAGCCTTTGACCTTGATTACCCTCCTCAGTCGCTTTTCATAGTTTACAACCAACTTGTTGCACTCTTCACTAGTAATTTTAGCCCACTCTTCCTGACAATAATCCTCAAATTGAATAAGATTCTTAGGCTTCCTTTGCATTGCCCTCAATTTTAATGTTCTCCATAAATTTTCAATTGGATTAAGGTCTGGGCTTTGTGATGGTCACTCCAAAACATTAATATGATCGTCCTCAAGCCATTTCTTAGTCAGTTTAGCCGAATGCTTTGGGTCATTATCTTGCATGAACCACCAACGACGACCAAGTGAGAGCTCTTTAGCAGAGTCTTTCAGGTTTTCATCCAATATTTTAACATAATCTTCCTTTTTTATGCGACCTGTGACCTTAACAAGTCGCCCTGGTCCAGAGGCAGCAAAGGATCCCCAAAACATCAAACTGCCTCCACCGTGCTTCACTGTGGGTATGGTGTTCTTAGGCAGGAAAGCTTCGCCAGATTTTCTGTAAATATAAGACACTTTATTATGGCCAAATAACTCTATTTTCATTTCGTCAGTCCATAGAACACGTTTCCAGAATGCAACATCTTTATCAATATGACGTTTTGCAAAGGCTAGCCTTGCTTTCAGGTGCATAGGCTTCAATAAGGGAGTCTTTCTCGGACTTCATGCTTTTAAACCAGCTCTCTTCAAAACTCTACCAACTGTATGTCGAGATACATTCACTCCAGAGGTGCTCTGTTCATCAACAATCTCTCCAACAGAGATCTTTGGGTTTTGTTTTACTTGTTGAACAATTTTCCGTTCATCTCTTGGGGAAAGAATCCTTTTTCTCCCTCGACCCTCTAAACTCATAACGTGGCCTTGCGATTTGAACTTGTTTATTATGGCTGTAACAGTGGATTTGGGAAGGTTTAGCTTCTTTGAAATCTTATCATAGCCCTCCCCATTGGTATGGCATGCTACAACAAGCTTCCTGACGTCTTCGCTGTGTTCCTTAGTTTTAACCATGGCGATTGAAAATTATAATTTAGTCACTTATAATAGTTTAAATAAATCGCTATCTAAAAATTATCTGAAAAAAATTATTCACTGAATTAGCGTTAAACAAGCATAATATGTCTATAAAAAAGTTCAGAAAGCACGTAAACCGGAAATTGATTGATATTATACTGATACTAAAAGAAAAACAAATCCGTGCCAATAATTTTGAACAAGGGTTTTTTGCAATTATGTTTGTTGTTCCTTTGTTATTTATGTTTTCTAAAATCCGATTGCTGCATCGGAAAGGCCAGTTAAAAATACATAATATACTTTGTTATTTTCTTTAATTAAATCCCTTTTGTAGAATTTATTAGACAAAATTTAACTTTTATTTTACCGTGCCAATAAATATGATCAACACTGTATGTATATCTATATGTATATGTATATATATGTATATCTATATATATATATATATATATATATATGTATATGTATATATGTATATATATATGTATATACGTATATATGTGTATATGTATGTATATATGTATATATATATATGTATATATATGTATATATGTATATATGTGTATATTTATATATATGTATATATGTATATGTATATACATGTATATATATGGATATATGTATATATATATGTATATACATGTATATATATATGTATATACATGTATATATATGGATATTTGTATATATATATACATATAAATCGCGGAATATAAACAACGTTGAGCATGGTAAGTACAACATGCGTAACCATTTGTTAATTCCGCTACATGTGCTTGCCGCTTATCTCGACATCGTTTTCAGGCGACATACATCTCCATTTGCCACTCGTATTCAAAAAATTGGCACAGGAGACGTGTGATTGGTGATTGCGCAAATTCTTAACATAAAAATTTCACGCGTAAGCACGCTTGCAGTCGGTATACTTAGTCTGTTAAGACTGAAGGAAGCAATGATATATATATATATATATATATAAATATACATATATATATATATACACTAACATATATATCAAGGCAACAATGACATGGTAAATCAAAGTACACGCACTTTATCATTTTTACTCAAAAAGTATGAATAAAATGAGTGCAACTTGAGGGCTGTTAACGCACTCAGAACTTATGCGAATCCAAATATGTTTAAAACCAAACGGGGATATGAAATACACCAAATAACATTTGCATACTTTTGTATATAGCATATAACCTAATTCACAGGCTGTGAATAACGAATCTATCATAATTGTCTTAATAAAGTTACATTTCTTAAGAAATACGTGTGAAGCAAGATGTACGTAAAGTGTTCATCTCTTGTTTATTTCAATATTAATATATAGGATTTTACAAAATATGTTCTTATTTTGTATACAAATGCAAATATCCAATTAAATTAATAGATTAAGTATTGCCATTGTCAATTTTTTAAACCCTCGAACAACGTACGTTTTGTAAGATTCACGTCTAACATTACAACGAATATTAGGTCATACATTAATATGAGTCTTTGTTGGCGGTTTACTATTTTTACTATAACATTTTCTGCTCTCTTCCTCCTACAGTTTTGCGTTCACTCTCATATCATATATAGTTTGCGTATAAATGTATGGGATTCTTTAGATACGTTTCCAGATTTTTGGTTCAGATATTTAAATTATCATAGACTATTAAAAATGTTGTAGTTTCTTCCTCTATATATTTTATGAGATGGATGGCCGACTTTTATGAGTACAGGTTACAGTGAACAGCTAAAATAAGAACTAGAAGAGCCGGTATTTAGAGAACCGTAGTAATTAGGGTAAAAGATAATTATTACATAAGGAGAATGCTGGAATCGAACTGAGTCATCACAAAATTAAATTAATATATGTTGCTATTTAAACAGAATTCCAGGAATTCATCGGAATTATCAATTTTAGTTAAACACGGGGTTAAGTAAGAGGCATAATGCAACAATTCAATTAAAAAAATGTCGTTTGTGTTGCCAGGCTACGGTAGGGGGAAGTCGTGAAATTCAGCAATCTTGAACGGCATCGTATTCTTACAATTTTCATCACCAGCTTGAAAATAAATGCCTTCACATTATTGTTAGTCTTTTCCTTTGTTTGGCAACAACCGCATGTGTTTTGTTTTCATCATAATATAATGAAATTTACATGAAATTCCTTTCAAAGTGTTGACGGTATTCGCTTCAGTAATAATGTATCTCTACTCCGTGTTTAAAGAACTGGTCATACACACATCGTCGCTTCACCTCGGTAATTATCGCCTATTATGAATATGTACCCCAGCGATACAACAATTGTCACAGTTGATGAATTTCAAACGTGTGCAGAATGTACATACATCTCGAGAATCTTAAAATGTCAGAGATTTGCGTGATATTTTTCTATACTTTGTTTAGAGATGAGGAAATAGAAAACTTTTTAACATTTTTTCTATAGTTCAAATTATGCTCGCTTTGAATGGTGGTGTAACCTCAAATAAAGCCTTAAAACCTGTCGTTATCTGGTAATCCAGGATATGAAAAAGGCTATGACGAGAGTTTCTGACACGCTCACAAAAGAGGGCGTTCATGGAGCCTTGCAGAATTTGTTGGAACATTAAACTGTGCATTGCAGACGGTGGGATTACTTCGAAACGGACTACCGTTTCATATGTGTACTTAGAATAAAGGTCAATAACGAAAAATACCTGAGAAACATTTTTTCTATACCTCCTACATTAATCGAATTCAATTTCACTAGTTGTTATTCATCAATAAAATTAGATAGAAACATATATTTCTGATGAAAAACACCTATAGAAGGCAAATATAAAAGGGTTTATATAATACTTATTGAAATATTAATAAAAAGTAAGTTCATGTATGCGATCCATTATATATTTAATCTAGTCTTTGATACGTATATATATATATATATGTGTGTGTGTGTGTGTGTGTATTCATACAGATATATGTATGTGTGTGTATTCATATAGATATGAGCCTATACACACACACACCCACACACACACATATATATATATATATATATATATATATATATATATATATATATATAAGGGTAATATACCTCAAGATTATATTGAGTTAAAATGGTATTAAACTACTAGACGTGTTAATACAAAAAAGCCAAGAAACTAAATAAGTATTACTTTTTTTACGTTATCCACACATAGGTATCCATGCATGCATCGTATATATATATATATATATATATATATATATATATATATATATATATATATATATATATATATATATGTGTGTGTGTGTGTGTATATATATATACATTTATGTATGTGCATATATATGCATGCATATATGTATATATATACATATTGTATGTATATATATCTATATATATATATATAGAGAGAGAGAGAGAGAGTGAGAGAAGCAGGGAAGATTGAGAGAGAGACAGCAAGAAATAGAACGAGATTGAAAGAGAGTGGAAGAAAAGTATATCGCAAGATAAAACGAGTAGGAATGGTACACTCTCTGTCAAACCCAATACCATGATGATTAATTAATTTATTCCTACTCATTTCGTCAACCGATCAAATAAGAAAAATGTAAATGGCTTGCAGTTACTATGAATACATAATAGTGATTAATGGGGAACCTGATGTGTTCCTCGAGGTTAAGACGAATAAGCTTACATTACGATCAACATGAAATAGCACTGCATGAAAAATAAACGCGATAAAAACTTTAAGACACCTCTCCTGCATTCGAGATTGTCTTTATATGCAAACATGCTTTTCATCATTTATGTATCTCCAAGGATATTATTTCTGACTTCCTCAATATGTTGTTCCTATTTTTGCATATGCATGCTGATATTGTGGGATAATTTTTAAGGTTTAAAGCGGCACAATTCTTTTGTGTTCTATATAACCGTTTTATTTTAGCAACAGTTCTCGGATTGGCCACATTCTTACACGATATTCCTTATCCTATAATTCAATTAGAGAAGTCATTAAAACAGGAATAAATGTAATTATTTAGGGTACAATGACATTAGCTATTAACAATCATATTCTGGAGTATATATGCTAAAGAACACAAATTAGCAACAAGTTGATGTAATTGTAAAAAAGTCCATATAAAATTACGTTTTAAATATTTAAGTGAATGTAAGGATCATTAATAGATATTTACTCTTAGCTATTCCTCAGCACTTTTGATAATTAATAATTAAACACGTTCTACTTACAGTTATTTAACGTTCCGTATCAGAAAACACTAACCCATATAAAGCTTAACCCTTTATATTTTCCTGACACAAATAAAAATCGAGACAGACATTTTTTTTTTAATTTTATTTACTTCACATTTTAATAATTATAATAATAATAATAATAATAATAATAATAATAATAATAACAATATATATATAATAACTTTCGACTAATATCAATACATAACAATACTGTTCTAATAATATGCATATATAATACTAAGTTTATAAGTATATCAATATATAATAATAATTTTCGAATAATATACATATATAATAATACTAATTTTCGAATAGTATACATATATAATAATACTGATTTTCGAATAATATACACCTATAATAATAATGTTCTTATAATAAACATGTATTATTATAATTTTCTAATTATTTACATATATAATAATAATTTTCTAATAATATACATATATAAGAATAATGTTTGAATAATATACATGTATAATACAAATTTTCGAATAATATACATATGTAATACTATTTTCGTATAATATGCATCCATAATAATTATTTTCTAAAAATATCATATACAATAATAATTTTCTAATAATATACATATATAATAATAATTTTCGAATAATATGCATATATTATAATACTTTTCTAATAATATAAATATATAACCACCATTTTCTAATTATATACATATATAATATTTTTAATAATATAGATATGTAATGATAAGTTTCGAATAATATACATCTACACTACTTATTTGTAATAATACATATATAATAATTTTCGAATAATATACGTATATAATAATAATTTTCGAATAATATACATATATCATACTAGCAGCGTGTCAGGCGTTGATCAATTGTAAAACACACTAAAAACGGATATTTTAATGTATGCACATTTCCTATTTATTATAATAGAGCATACTATTTTTCGATAATGCTATTATATTATAATATATATAGTAAGTATCTAAAAACATCCAAAACGAATAAGTCCTATCACCTCGAATCAAGCCAAAAACATTAAGATATATTTTAATTTAAGTTTAGCGCTATAAAATAAATATTTATTTTTGCTTAGACAGAATATGGAAACCCATGTAGAGGTGACTGCGCATGAAAGGTATGTGGCGGGAGGTGCGCAATCTCCAACAAAACCTTTCCTGCGTGGACATGTTTAATACGAGTGGCATGTGTAGTGTATGTATATGACAACTGGAAACAACTGAAGAGACAAGGGGAGAGAACATAGGGCGCCAGGAATTTCCAAATGGTCACCCATCCGGTAACATTCAGGCTCAACGTTGCTTAGCTTCGGTGATCTACTTCGATGGTCAGCGCGATTATGCCGTCTATCAGCATTTTTCAGCATCATGCAAAACAGCTAAATAGACATGCACATTATATTTTGGTCAACTATGGTTAAGTAGGCCTGAAAATGGAGTTTTTTTTTATTAGGCCTACAGTGGTCTATTGGGAACACCTAAGAGTTTTCGCGAAGTATAGGAAAACAAAACTATATAGAAATCAGTTACAAGTTTTCCAAAATTTTATAAAAAGTCAAGACATCATTTTTTTTAATGAGCAAAAAAGTGTCAATTTTAGCCATTTTAATCGGAAAGACAACTTTAGAGATGCAACCGGGGTTTTCCGGAAAATCCTTTCTGTTACATTCTACTCATATCATGTTTAATGTGTGTGCAAAATTTCCAAAATTCCAAGGCGTAGTTACTGACAAATGTGGGGACAGACGAAATGATTACCGAGCAAGGGGGGTTTTTCATTGCTTTGTCGGGGGCCAACAAATATATTATGCGATTATAGGGGAATCGATTAATTTGCCTATTATATCGAATCATTTTTTTTTCAAATATATATTGTACTGCATAACGCCGGTATTTAAGTGTAAAAAATCAAAAGAAATTACTATGATGATATTTAAATAATTCATATTGAGAAATTTATTTGTAGTATGCCCACTGCTAAAAATAATAATAATAATATTAAATAAAAAATTGACAAAATCATCGGTGAAGCGCTGGATAAAATCTTTGTTTAAAATGGGTTGGAATCCATGGAATTTAAGTCTTTAAGAGTTTATAGAGTAGTTTTAAAATATGTGTTTGTTTACAAATAAAATCGAGTAAACTAGTTCACGATTCCGTGCTGGCAAGACTTTAATCAAAATAGTCAATGCCGATTCAAATAAAAACATTACAGATTTAGAGATCGATAATTGATTAATTTATTGCATCAATATTTATTGATGCCTCGTAAACGCGGCTTTTATCCATTGTTTCCAGCTATGGCATTAAATCGAAAAGGCAATAGTTTAGGCGAAATAATATTTTTATCCGGAAGAACCCCAATAGAAATCACTTGGAAATATAGCAAAATTACTCATGGAAATATGCAGAGGTTATGTCAAAATTATTCTATGAGGGACAGAATAATTCCGGCGTCGAATCATATTTCAAGCTTCTGATTAGACGATCGCATTTCTTTCGGTCGGCAAAGTTGGAATTCACTCACTGCGAATTTCAATCGAAGCCTATAACTTCTTTCTTTAACCAGACATATTATTCGATGGAATAGAACGATTCCGTTCAAATGGTAAAATAAGACAAGCTTATGTGATCATGATAGATAGTTACAGAATAAGGGGTCGCATTCAATTTCTGATTGCTTGAAAAAAGCGTATAATTATTTCTCTTCAAAAATGCCATTTCTATTTTCCATCCATTACGTCAAATGCAATCGCCAAAATGGCGTGTTGAATGGATATTCATATCGGAGATGCGATCTATTCTCTTAAGTCGTAGCATCAATCATGATGTATGCACGATGAATAATTCCTATTCTCAGTTGCTATTGCTTGTATTCTCCTTGATACAGCAGTATTCGCTTCGATACATTAATATATATGTATATATATATTTATATATATATATATATATATATATATATATATATATATATACACTGATTTATTATTTTATATAGCTGAAAAGAATTCTAGGTATCTATTTCAGTTTTTACGTTGGCAATTCTTTATTTGTCAGTAGAGTAATGAAAAAAAATTCTGCGTTTCCTAAGCGTAAAGATGAAACGCAAATGAGCTGTGTGGTTTAATTACCATATTTTCAAAACAGAAAATAATGATTAGATGCATGCTATTTTCTTTCATAACTCTTTTGTATGTTTTCACTTTATGAAACCATACGTTGCTTTATTTATATTTATTCTTACATGCTATCATATAACACGATATTACTTATCGTAGAAATGGCTAACATAAAAGTGCGTATAGAAAGGCAGCTACACAAATAAAAATTGAAGACACGGCGCAGATATATGTATTCCAAGCACATAATATTTGTACAGACCTTTGTAAAAATATGAGGGAATAATAACACTTAATATGTTTCCAATAGTTTTAGACATTTTATTAATAAACCATCGATTAAACTCAGCCCATAAAATGAAAATTCATACAAACCGCATAGTATCTTTCCTTAGTTTTAAGTTTTGCTAAAACCTGCATATCGTAACGTCTATATCATAGAATGATAAACATAGCACATTTTTGAATACAATATAAAGTGTGTATACGTAGATATTATACACACGACTGTGTGGCATGCAATGCACAGACACACACACACACACACACACACACACACACACACACACATATATATATATATATATATATTAAGAGAAATATAAAGAGAGTAAACATGGAGACCGAAAATATCAGTAAAATCTCGATTTATTTATCTAGAACATAGTAAGTTTAATAGGCAATAATAGGCCATGCAAATGTCTATAGGGTGCGTTTATATATACGATAGTAAGACAAGATTTACCTTACAAAGAGAAATACTCTGAATAGAAGTGATAAAGCCAGCTAGCACTTTTATTTGGAAAAAAATCGCGATTAAGTAAGAATCAATTCATAAATTAATCGCGATGTCGTTTATAAATATTTAAAAATGAAAAAAATATACATATGCATTCAATATATAACAAAAACGCACGCATACAAATAAGTTTAATTTTTTTTCTTCTTCTTATTCCATGAATTTAAAAGAATGACTCAACACATCGGAGAAAATATTATAATCCCAATAAGGGTTTGTACTTATAATGTTTTCCTAAATCGGAAAATAAAATAAAGGTTTACCGTGTTCTAAAAGCTGTTATGCCAAGGCGCTTCAGTAGTTTATTATATATATATATATATATATATATATATATATATATATATATATATATATATATATATATATATAAATATATACATTCTTGTAAACTTACAATACACACACCTCTATATGTGTATATATACACATATACATACATTTATACATACACATACACACTCATATATATATACATGTATAGAAATATATATGTATATATATATATACACACGTGTAAGTGTTAATATATCTATGTGCGTGCGATATATACAATATCATTCCTCATGTAAGTTGTAGTTCTTTTTATTGAATATGTTTTTATTTAATGTTTTTTATTGAATATGTATAATCTGAGAATATAATAAGTATATCTATATATGTGTATGTTTGTTTAATGTGCACACTATTGTATATATAGAGAGAGAGAGAACACGCATCAAATTGATCGTAATGCCCCGATTAATATTTGCTTTAAATAAGTTTCTCTTGGAATCTAAGTGAACTCATGTTGTTTACTTGATGTTTTGATTCAGATTGAAACACGTTGTAATATAATGTTACAAGAGCAGATCAATTAATCAATATCATTCATCTTCGCTCAATTATTCAGCATCAGAAAGAACAGCACGTTGCATCAGAGAGCAGCTGAATTTTTATTTAAACATTGATCAACAAATTGTCACTTGCTGTTGTATTTCTTTTTCCTTAAATATTGTAGATTGAATCAGCATGTTGGCTTATTTTCTATTTCCGCTGCGCTGTTCCGTTGTTTTTGTTATTGTTTTTTTTTTAAATAATTGTGTATTTTACGATAATTTTGTTTGTTCTATAACATTTTCTTTAATTGATTATGTATGGATTACTTTAGAGTTTACTTTAGACAATGGAAAACTTTCAATTTTACATTGTTACATGTTTTTCAACGACGAGCGAGCAATCACAATCTATTATCGCACAATAAAACTGTAATGTAATGTAATGGATTTTGGTCGAGAGTACGGAAGACCCTATTGATCACGGCACATATATATATATAATTATATCAGAAAAAGCAGGGATTGAACCCTGTCGATTTGTCTTAAAGAGCTATAGGTTTAAATGGAATGTCTAGTTAATTTGTTGATTCTTTTAAAATATTTAATAAATACAAATTTGCCTGGAAACTATTCACATTCTTAGGAAGAATCCATAATAAAAATATCGTTTACAGAATTAGACAAGTCGGTTCAGCTACTTTGTAAAACAACAAAGAATTCGAAACGTCCTGCTCTACAGAAATTGTTAAAAAAGTGCAAATCGCGCGTGTTTGAAACACGTGAGTTATGCTCACGTTGTCCAGACATACGTGCGATTTCTCAATTTCGGCAAGAGTTCGAAGTTAATTAGAGAGAATCAGACCAGTTAATGGAAAGAAGCAGAGAGGTTCAGACCGATTCTCATTTAGAGGCAGGGAACCCTCTAGGAAGCGAGAGTTGTTAGAGGTAGCCATGTAAACAATTTTGAATCCCTGAAATACAGAATCATGTCCGACCGGTCGTAGAATAAACGTAACATCATGTGTTTTTATAACTGCCCTACAAATGTACAACTGTCAAAACGTCAATGTAAGACGCATTATCAGTCTATCGATCAAGATATTCATAAATATTCTCTCATTGGATTACAGGCTTGACTGTTCTGTAGTAATCTGCCCCCTACCTGTCTGTCTCGTTATATATAAGACTGTCTCTATATCGCCCCAATATCTCAATCTCTCAACAATATGAATACTCAAAACAAAGATATAAGTCGTCATCTAAATAAGAACAAGGAAACATACTGTCATATTCGTTACCTTCTAAAATAACACCCAGTACATAACACACAGGTATCATATACATATATAACACATAACACACATGTATCATATATATGTGTATATATATGTGTATATATACACATATTATATATATATATACACATATATATATATATATATATATATATATATATATATATATTTATTGTGATGAATTAATGTGACAATTTTTTTGTATGATCTCAATAAATCCATGTTTTACTCACATGGAATTAAGAAACGACCTTATGATCAGCGTTTACAGCAGTTAGAACTTATATTTTTATATAGCGCAAATTGTTCCTAATGATGAATTGATTTCTGCAAGTAGTAACATATCATGTAGAAATGTGTGTGTATATATATGTATATATATATATATAACTGTATATATATATATACATACAACACCATATATACATATGTTTACATATATACATGTATACATATGCACACACACACACACATATATATATATATATATATATATATATATATATATATATATATGTGTGTGTGTGTGTGTGTAAGTTCCTTTTCCTGAAGATTCCGGAACTTACGAATTAATATTTGTATAATGATTATTTAAGGATTTCAGGCTGCTGTTCAGCAAAAAAAAATGTATATTTCTCACAGCTTCAATTGATTGAGCCGCATGCGCGTTATAAACAGAATATTTTTTAGCAAAGTGAGTTTTTTTATATAAAAGTTTGCTAAGTTAGACCCAAAATGTTGACCACGGGCGAAAAAAATAAGGATGGCGGGGAAAAGTTCAATAAACGTTTGTGTTTGGATAACGTATTGAAGATACATGAAGTTTGTTTAACTATATATATATATATATATATATATATATATATATATATATATATATATATATATATATATATATATATATATATATATATATATTCAACAGCCAAAGTAACGTCGACACAAGAATCAAGAAAGCCAACAAGCCGGGAGTCCAAGACTAGAGTTTCGCCTTCATTGTAATACATATTCGCGCTCAGAATTTGGAACACGAACCTCTTGCTTGCGAGGCGAGCAATCTACCAACTTAAAAATACGCTAAACATACAAGCATGTCTATTAACGTACACATATCAAGCAGCGCTGGTACGGATCCGACATTTAAAAGTACCTACCGCATATCGAACAAGGGATGAGATATCAAACCAGTTTAATGGCTCTTGTTGGCTGCGACGTTGATTTTCTGAGCATATATATAGACATATAAATGTTCAGCTATTAGCATATGGAGGAATATAAAATTAAACATTTTACCACTAAGTGTATGAATAAATATATGCAAGTATCTCCTGTTATATTTATAAATAAAATCTTAAATATGTAAATGTATTCACACAGCGTAAGTTTCATTATATATTATATCTTTCAAAAGGCAAGTATAAAAACATACGTATTTGTAACTTTATATATTTATTGTTCAAATCTCTTTTTAAATTTTCTCTCAATCCTTTTACACAGGTAACATTTATATATATATATATATATATATATATATATATATATATATATGTATGTATATATATATGTATATATATATGTACGTATGTATGGGTGCATGTATATATACATATATACTCATTATTATGTATACACACTGCGTAAACGTGTATACATATGCATATCTATCTATCTATCTATCTATCTATATATATATATATATATATATATATATATATATATATATATATATATATATATATATATATATATAATAGCGAAATGTGAAGATATGTGTTTGTATGTATGTGTGTTTTTGTATGCCTCGCAAAAACTTTCATCAGGGGTCACGGATTTTTAAGCTCGATCCTTCGCCCGACGAAAAATAGGCCAAAAACGTTATAACGTCCACACTAAAATGATCAGTTTTCTACAGGGGCGGCAACAAAAACCGTCTTCTCATGCCTATGTCGCTTCTACGCATGCGTCATACGACGTCGTAACCTGATTTAGTTTAAATATTAAAAAAAAGTACCTACATCTGTGGACGTCGTCTTAGCTCATTTGCTTGTAGCCCGGCCTCATTATTTAAAGGTTTTGCGTTCGAATAGTGGCGTGAGAAGTCTTTTTTTGTTTTTTCTATTTTTTTAAATTTTAATATTAAAGCAGGGTTATTTAAGCCATTTTTCACGTATTTTGTGGGGGTTCTTATTTTTCACGTTCGTTTTTCATGTTTTTGTTTTCGTTTACTTCGCTTATTCTTAGGTTCTCATTAAACGCACCCACCCAGCCCGACCATATCCACCCTAAAACACCCGGGCAACGACAGGTACCCCCTCAATATGTCCTATGTTTCTATTTTTAAATGTTAATATTGACACAGGGTTATTTAAGCAATATGTCACGTGTTTTTTTTTGGGGGGGGGTATTTTTCAGATTTTATAAAGTGTTTTAACGTTCGTTTTTCTGTTTGTAAATATTAATTTAAAAATATTTACTTCGCTTATTCTAATGTTTTGATTAAAACCCACCCTGCCCAAGCACGCACAACTCTTAAAACCCGGGCCACGCCGGGTACTTTCCGATTCGAGTTTTTAAAATTTGATATTGGAGTAGGGTTATTTAAGCCATTTTCACGTGTTTTTCAGCTATTTTAACATTCGTTTTTCTGTTTTTTTTTTGTTTTTTTTTGCTTCCCTTATTCTTAGGGTTTTATTAACACCTCCAACCCCACCCGACCACACACATCCAAAAACACGCGGGCAACGCTAGGTAACCCCCCGCTTGCCATTGTTCACATATTTGTTTGTTTTTTTTTTATTTTGGTGCTTATTTTTCAGACTTTTTAAAGATGTTTTCACGTTCGTTTTTCTGTTTTCTTTTTTTGTTTTCCGTTTTTTTTTTCCATTTAACATCGTTCGTTTGCTTTACATTAGTGTTTTTATTTTTTTTTAATATTTACTTCGCCTATTCTTATGTTTTGATTAACACCGCCACCCCTCCTGAACCCACACACCTAGAAACACCCAGGCAACGCCGGTTACCCCCCTACCCCCCTAGTATAATATAAATATTATCCATCTGTCGGAATGTGTGTATGTACACATGCATGTATGTTTGTACATCTGTCTTAAACTTTCGAAGAAGGCGGCCGATCTTAAGGAAGCCAGTAGCGTTTGGAAACATGACCCTTTTTCCGAGGACAAAAAATGCATTAATTTCTTCACCCTCAACTGGATAGTTTTCTGCAAAATGATCGCATGTTTCGACGATATTTTCGAAAGTCATCACCGCTTTTGGTTTAACTCTCCCTAATTTTTACTTGCGTTACTTCCGGTTTGGTTATCAGTGCAACAGTAACGATGTCACGTTTTTCTTTTTATAAGTTTACTTATACGAGTTTTAGCCTGTGTGCCTACTACTATTTCGGTGCGTAAGGACTATTACTATGATATTAATCGGAAACAGGATACATAGTAAAACAAAATTTCTAATTTCACACACATATATATATATATATATATATATATATATATATATATATATGTATATGTGTGCGTATGTGTGTGTATATATATGTATGTGTATGTGTATATATGTGTGTATATGTGTATATATGTGTGTATATATGTGTATATATGTGTGTATGTATATGTATATATATGTAAATATATGTATATGTATGCATATATATGTGTATATATGTATATATATATATGTATATATGTGTGTATATATATGTATATACATATGTATGTATATATGTGGGTATATATATGTGTGTATGTGTATATATGTATGTGTATATATATGCATGTATATATATGCATATATATATTTATATACACACACACACACACACATATATATATATATATATATATATATATATATATATATATTTATATATATATAGCCAATTTTTCATGCAGAAGACTATAGTGTAGGTTTGCATTCGTCTATATTTTTTCTCAATAGCATCAATAAAATTGTGAACTTATCGTCGTGATTCCAATGATGACTTGCCGTATTAAGTTATACCGTTTACCTTGCTCTTAATTTTGCGAATCCTTAGCTTATCAACAACGCAATGAAATATTGAGACAGGTAAACTTGTCCTCACCTGATCATATCATTTAATTTCTTTGTAATGATTTGGTAAAATGATCAATTCCAGTGATTAAATTCCTGCCTCTGTTTCTGGTTGTAACTCCAAGGTCTTCTACCAGTTTTATATCCTCTTACTACGCGACGTCGATTGATACTGTCTATCATTTATTATCAGGAAAGTCCGGATAAAAAAAAATATCCATGATCTCTCAGCGTGTGAAATAGTATTATGTGTATTTTCCTTTTCTGTTCTCCAATATTAACATGAAAAAGTTCTCTCTTACCAATGTAATACTTGCATTATTCTCATTATTTTGTTCTTTCATTTGCATTGTATTCGTTTACGTAATTATTGGCTAGCCTTCTGATGTCGTGTCTTTATTCATTTAATGGTGTTGATATTAAAAGCTTTAGGTACCTACTTTAATATGGTTAATTTAAGCACATACATATTATGCTCACCTATTCCTCTCGTAATTTTACTATATTTTTAAGACCGTATATATGTGCTTGTATCTTATCCTACTAAATCTTCAAATCTGCAGAAAAGTCACGTGTATGTTTAACTATATTTAAAAAAATCAAATGGTATACTTACACAATGCATAAATGGGAAGATTTGGAGAAAGAGTAATAATATAAAAATGATCCACGTGTAAAGCAAAGTTTATTTATTTATCTGCATTGCAATCAGATTTACTCTTTCTTATTTTTTAATGAAATGCCAATATACTGGCATACATTATCGTTTTTTTTAACTATAAATTGTTTAACAATGAAATGGTAAGATATTGCATGTTTCATGTATTTGCCTGTCTGATCTTCCAAATGTCGATGTCTTCTATACGGGTAGACAATATAATCAGAATAGGACATCATCGCTTTCACAAGATAATGCAAAATGGCGAAATCTTTACTGAGCATCGTGAAGGAGGGGAACCGAATAAAATTTAAAAGAACTCTATTAAAAAGTCCCTTTGTGACGTTCACATTGACCGTGATACCAAGTGACGTACTGTCCACCAAGTTGTCATCATATTTGAGATCTCCCGGGAGAAGCGCTGCAGAAGGAAGATTTGAGAAGCCTCGACAACCGCACCTGAGGCGATGTTTGACTGCAGCCGCTTTGGGCAAACAAGCTTCTCCCGAACCATGTTTCTCAGCTGCAAGCGGGACTTCAGCCGCACGTTGACAACCTCCTTCATACAATCTCCGTTTGCGAAGTACAGCCAAGAAGACACACTAGCATCAAACAACCCGACATTGTTCGTTTTGTGTATATGGTAGGAGTTTTGTCTTTTAAATGCCAACTTCGTATGTCAACATAAAGATGTTGTCTCAATATTAACTATGTAAATAATTGTCCCTCAAGATACCATTTAGTAAATCTTACTTACTATTATTGATAATTATAAATGCAAAATATCCACTTTTTCATTTGTAACGTTCATATAATAAGATTCTTGAAGATCTAATATTTGAGACTCTAAAACGTTTTACATACATCTAACAACGTTAATCGGTGACTTGCTCTGTATCTTCAGACCATTCCGTGTAGCCACGATATAGGCATCAAATATTGAGGCACTTGTATTACAGATAGTATGTACCATCTGCGTCCAGGCGAGACTGCTGATAGATTCAAAACAAAGCTTATATATATATATATATATATATATATATATATATATATAATTATGTATATGTATATATATGTATATGCATATATATTTGTATGTATACATATATATGCACATATATATATATATATAAATATATACATATATACATATATGTACATATACATATATATATAATGCTGTTTAACTTGGAACATTCACAGAGAAAATAACACATCACTAGCGACATAAAACATTTTCATTTTATAATTAAACAAAGCATGAATATAGCATATAAACATGTGCAGTATAAGCATAATGGCACCACTTAAGATAATTTTCTTTTGATTAAAAGAAATCCGCTACGATAGATTAAACATAAGTGATCAAGGCATTACAAATTACAAAAAATATATCTGCAGCAAAACCATATTTTAATAAGAAATACTTGGCTAGTATGTAATCTCCCTAACGCGATTAAAATAATTTGCTTTTTTTATCCGCTCTTCCAATAACAGATATTGGATTAAAATAAATAGTAGGAACACAAGAGATGCAACAATAACCAAATAACTATAAGTTCTGACATGTTATCTTGGACCGACGGATGAGTTATACCCGTTGATTGTATGTATCATTGTTAAGCAAGGACGTTCATTAGAGCGTACACCACTCACTAACCTCTAGACGACACCTTTACTTCTAAAACAAAAGTTAAATAGAGAACCACACACACTCTGGTCTATTTTGAGATTATTATATTATCTTGAGTTTTTATTGTAACGTAAAATCCTGTTCCGGCAATTATTTCTGATCACTGTTATAAGCAAATATTTTAATAAAATGTATAGTGATCTAATGAAATCTGCCTGGTAAAATAGTTAAGAATAAACATAGGAGTAGGCTCTCGTTATGGATATAATTAAACAGGTACAAAATAAAGTAATAATAGGCAATTAAGATATCCAATCAGTAGTGGTCAATGTATTAAATTAAGTAAGAAAAACTCAGAAAAGTTTTATATATATATATATATATATATATATATATATATATTTATATATATATATATATATATAGTATTTTTAGAGAGAATTTGCAGGCTGATAACATTTATTAACATTTACTGCGTATACCATATGATGATTTGCTAGAAAATCTTATTTTCGTATTTCCCCTTAAATTGTGACATATTATTTATACATAAAATATGATTGAACTACATTATATATTTACACAAGCAATGTTTACCAATAAATTTATGAAAAGATGATTGTCTGATTTATCGCACAATTTAAATTTATTGAACATTTAATATATATATATATATATATATATATATATATATATATATATATATATATATATATATTTATTAACATAGTTTTAACAGATAAGTAGTTACATTTTTTGAAAAAAAAGATTCCTGGAAACTGTTCCCTGATAGAGAAAGAAAAACGAAATGAGAGAGTAATTTATTTTTGTTTTATTTTCAGAACTTTAGATGAGAAACGCAATCGGAAGCATCAGTTTTAAACCCGTTAATATGTTTCAATATGAAGGTACATTATTCTGATCTATCGCAAGTGTTTATAACTGGAAGTGGAAGCATGTTACCAATGGATTTCCATTTTATGAATTTTTGTATATAAATATATAAATGTAGTTCTAGCACAATTAAACCAGATGGTGCTCCATATGCATCAATATGTGCCTTGGTGCATCATTCAATTGTTTATTCAATGTATTATCCAATGTTGTTTTTGAACTAAAAAAGTATTGTAATCTACACACTATTTCATATATATTTTTCTACTAACACACACCCACGCACATATTTTTCTAAATCTTAACTTCTGTAAACTGTGGAATCACAAAAATCTCTGATTAGCAATTATGTGGACCTTCTGGTTATGCATTCACTTTGAGCCGAATTAACAAAGCATTCTAGGCCATAGCCTGTTATCAGAGCTACAACAATATAATAATATATTTTCTGCCATCATCTGCATCGTCATCATCATTACCATCAACAACAGCGTCATCAATATTCAGAGAATAATAACAAAAACAATAACTACATGAAAACAATGGAAAGACACTTCATTTAAAGTAATGTTTAAAGCATTGTTGGAATTTTAAGTTCAGATTAAATTCCTTTAAAATATAGTGTTATTTAAAATACAGTTTCACAAATACAATGATACACATCAGCTGTTTCATAATGATAAGTATTCATTCGAAAATTGTAAATTATTTTACAATGAAATGCGTGAGCAAATATAGTGCCATACTTAGCATAAACGCAAACAAATTATATTACAATTAATACTTTCTAGCGAAATTAATCAATAATAATTACCGATACATTTTGGGTTAAAAAACAAATTTGGTTTCGCAAAATGTAATATCATGTGAGCTTGTTAAATATTTAATTACCTGAAATCTTTTAAGCGTCGAGGACAAACATATTTTATTGACATGAATATCGAGAAGGATCCGAATATTGAATATGAAATTATACCAAAGTAAATTGAAATTATGAATTAATAGTATGTAGTGTGACCCAAACACGACTTCACTTACTAATGACACACTTATACTCATATAGATAATAATTAACAATTTGCATAATAATGGATTAATCAGACTTTATAACTTTGATTATCCGTAAAATAATACAAGCACTTATCTACATATATTAAAGCGAAAATGTGTGTAGGTGTGTGGGGTTGTGTGTATGTATGTCTCGACAAAACTTTCCACACGGGTAACGGATTTTCTCCAGATCGACATCATTTAAAACTTCCAAACTTCGCCCGACAAATATCGAAAAATTGACCAAAAACTTTAATTTCTTCACTCTGAAATCATCACTTATCTACAAAATCCGTCCTCTCATGACGAATTCGATTCTACGCATGCGTCATACGACGTCGTAACATTATTTACATTAAATATTTGTAAAAGCAACACAATTTCGGCGACGTCATCTTAGCTCAGTTGCTTAGAGCGCGTCTAATTATCTAAACGTTTTGGGTAAGAATCGTGGTGTGAGATGCCTTTTTTTTTCGATTTTTAAAATGTTAATATTAAAGCAGGGTTATATAAGTCATTTTTCACGTGTCATTGTATAGTTTACCATTTTATTATATCTATTTTATTCTCATATGTTCCGAATATATTTTTTGAAACGCTGAACCTTGAAATGTTTAACTTTGTATTTTTTATCTTTTTTTCACAGATAAAAAAGTTTTAGATGATTAGCTTATTGGAATAATCCGAAAATATCTATTGAAATATAAAAATGCATGTTAAAGGCGAGAACAATGTCAATTGCAGTAATGCTGTACCGACAAATGTGCGCAAGGAAATAACGTACCAAAACATGAGCGTGCCCGTTGTTTTGCTAAATTATATGTAATCGATGAATGACTCAGTTAAGCAAATGCGTTTATTGATCGTGATAATAATCAGAAATTAGAAAACTCACACTGTGTTGAGAATATATAAGCATCTTACTAAATGTTATTAATATTCTAAAAATAATTATATCCTAGGACAACCATCGTTTTGTAATATTTTTGTTTCACATAAGCAACGTTGAATTATGCCTATAAGGTCTTAATTCCACATGAAATATTGATGCAAAATATCACATCTTCAATACTCAAATCTCACAAAGAGAAGCCGAATCACATTAATAAGATTTACCATCGCCAATCTCGTTCTGACGAATAATTTGGAAATATCATTTTGCGAATACTATTGTTTTTATTGCATATGTTGATGCGTTCAGAAAAGACATATTAAAATTATATGCATTTATGGTTACAGAGGAAAAATAAATTTCACAAGACGCATGTTTGCATTTTTAGAAATAGTTAATCATCCGACTCAAAATAACACGAGAATACCATGTTTATAAACTAAGTGTAGCCGTTGTTATTCTGATGATCCAGATATTTTTGGATAACAAGAATTGGGGTAGAACATTAATAAAAACATTAAAACCTGTAAGCCTACCGGTTTGAGATCAATTTCTGTTGAAAACACTGATTTATTCGTCTGCCCATATCTATTATGCTCCAAGCAGAGAACACGATTCTCTATTTAGCGTATTTGCTTCACACCGTTCAAGTCATGAATTACTTCAATGCAACTTCTTTTATTTCTTTGGCGAGATTTACAACCTGCCGGAAGCCGGATGTAATCCTTAACCCTTCCCATGATTTCTAATTCTATTTGAGATGCACTGTCTCCGGCGCGTTGGGCTGTATTTACGAAAGGATTACTAATTGTCTCTAACTTATTGTTGTTAAGACTGCGCCTCCGGTCCTCGACTAATCTCTTTATTTACTACGCTGAATTAGATGTCCGTTCCTTACTTATATGTTTGACAATCGGTGCGTAAGTTGCTTTTCTTGTCCGTTGGATTCTGTAAGCTGTTTAGATTTCGACGACAATGCTGTCGATATTTGGGATTCGTCATATTATAGACTGATATTTTTTTCATGTTTTAATAATCATAGATATAAAACATCTATGAGATTTATATTAATATTTCTTCTTGCATCAGTGAATAAAAACCAGCAGACAGATGTTCTTATTAGTAACATTTCTCATAATTCATTAATATTATTTGATTTATATATTTCCGTGTATTTTGCTGGTAAACAATGAGAAAACAGGAGACTAATAAGATTGAAATGGCCATATATGTCAGTGTTAAATTTGGTAAGAAGCAACAGCATATATTGTCTACTATGAACCTTAGAAAGCTACCAAATAGTTGCTTTTGTAATGATATAGATGCAGATGATAATTACGACTTGCTTAAAGAATGATGTCATAAAATAAAAATGAACATTACACAATTGTTGCTATACATAGAATAGTGAATTTCAATAATGTGTGCCTAGCTCTGAAAAACGTGTATGTGAATAAATTAATCATACATTTTAAGTCTATAGTACGATTCGTTTAAATATTCAGCATAATCACGTTGACACAGTTCTAAGTCAGATCACGGAAGTTCAGCAAGGTTGAGCCTGGTCATTACTAAAATGGGTGACCAATTTGGGAAGTCCAGGTGCTATATGTCGACACCTCCCTGCAAAATTTGCCAAACCCTAACGTCGTCATCTCCCCTAATGGGAATAGATATGCGACAGGGAATCGCTTCTGAATTTCATACATGAAACGTCCTCCTTCGGAGGATGCCGGTTAGACCCTGGATAGGGGTGGTGCTGACTACACACACATTCGTTTAAATACAATACTTGAGAAAACATTTCTCTTATTTTCTATTAATCTGAATATATATATATATATATATATATATATATATGTGTGTGTGTGTGTGTATTTATATGCATTATATATATATATATATATATGTATGTGTGCATATTATATGTTTATTATAGAACTATTATTGCTTATATATGCGCATGTATGTTTCAGTAGAATATCTATTAAAATACTACTTAATCAAACCAACAAAGGTGTAATATTGAAATGCTAATCAGGATTACATCCGTTTTTATAAAATATATATTCGATTGAGTTTATGCGCTGCGAAAAAACATAGGTTGTATTCTTTGTAAAACCA
>NC_136492.1:130222018-130249518 GCF_053919585.1 Euprymna scolopes
GATATGACTTTAGTTCAAGAATACAGGCACTTGTTTTTAAATATTGACTTTCTCTTTCATTTTTCGAAAGTCAGTGACGTCAAATTATTTTTTATTACAAGGTAGTCAGCACATATCAAGCTCCGAAAGATACTCGGAGATGAGGGTCATTGCGTGCATATTACGTTAGCATTGGAGATGTGATAATTGTCTTGGTTTGTCAGGAATTTGTTTATGTTAGACTTGAATACATGCAGTTTGTAGTCAGGTGGGAAGCAGACCAATGGAACAGAGTTCCACAAGCGTGCACTTCTAAGAAAGAACCTTTGTTCATGGAATCTAGGTTTTGGTTCTGACACAGAAAAGAGAGGGGCAAATTTTCGACAGTGGTTTAAGCTAGAGGGATGTTTATCGTTAAAGATTGGCGAGGGGGCAGGGATCGGAGCTCAGGCGAACACTTGACATGGAGGTAAAATAAAGACGGCTCGCAACGTCTCTCCTGTGGGAGAGATGTTGGAGAGAAGATAAAAGGGCATCCCGCACTAAGTCACGAAGCCTATTTTGTACTTTGTCAAGGCAGGATAGGCTGTTTTTAGCAAGTCCTGCCCAGATGTAAGAGCAATACTCCATCCTTGGACGAAAATGGCTTTTTTATAAAGATATAAAATCTCATCAGCAGTGAGATATCTTCTGTAGCGGTAGAAGGATCCTGCCATTTTTCCAGCGACCTTGGCAACTGACTTGATGTACATGTTCCATTTCAGGTCAAGATTAAAGGTCAACCCCAGAAGCTTATAAAAACATGGATGTACCCCTAGACGAGAACCATTCATTTTAATTGATGTTAGAGGGGGATCAGAGCGTTCATGATGTAAATATGGGAGCTTGGTTTTAGATTCATTAAAATTATCGAGCCGCGTCTTTCCTAGCTGTGCCACGCGCTGGAGATTTAAGGAGGGAGAATCAGAGATAACTTTACTCCCAACGTCGTATATAGTTAAACATTCGTAATATTCAATAACAAACTCGTGAAATCATTTAATATAACTAGTTGCGCATGAAGATGTAAATCTGTATATCTGTATGTTATGTGATGCAAAAAATGGGCGAAAGTGCTAATATATAAAACCTGTATAATATCATCATAGTTGAAAAATATATAGCTAGATCAATATTTAAGGTGTTATAATATGTGCACATTGTTTTCAGTTGAGAAGCAATGAAGTTGGTATAATTTAGCATTACTATTTGTAAATCTATTGATTGTAGTAGTAGTAGTGGTGGTAGATTTTGTTACTGTGTAGTAACAGCCAGCAATAAGGAAATACAGCTATGCCAATAACTTACTAAGGTTTGTATCATTTTCAGTTAAAATACTTAATTTCCTGTCCAACAATATAGGCATAACAGTCTCTAACCTGTGTACTTACATATTATATCTCTACAGTTTGCAAGCCGTATTCTCAATTTCAATATATATTTTGTGTGATACAGATAACAAATCAATATATTAAAATAAACTAGCCAGAATGGTTTACTTACTTTGATATTGACAGGCATATATGTTCGTATAAAATACCGTTAGGATGAGATATAAAAATAATGTTTCTTCTATTTTCCATCTAAAAAATTACGGGTAGCTTTAACTAAACAAAATGACTCTTTTACTTTTTATTTCGCTCTATACTGAAATTGATCACATGTTATGCTGTAATAAATTTTGAATATATGATGAAGCGTATAAAATATAAACTTAAAACATACTGTTTCACAATACCATATATAGAGATGAGCATATCCACGCAATATGTATTCAATTCTCTGATAGATATATATATATATATATATATATATATATATATATATATATATATATATATGTGTGTGTGTGTGTGTATGTATATATATGCGTGTATATATGTGTATATATATATATATATATATATATATATATATATATATATGTGTGTGTGTATATATATATGTATATATATGTGGGTATATATATGTATATATATGTATATATATGTATATATATGAGTGTGTATATGTATATATATGCATATATGTATATATATATATATTATGTGTGCATATATGTATATATATATATATATATATGTATATATACATCCAAAGGGCGGATGAACTAGCACCGTGTATATTTGTGTGTGTATGTATATGTGCATTGGGGTGGAGAGTGCTCCCGTAAGCCGTAGTGTAGGAAACCTTTCTAGGAGAAGCAAATCTCTGATTTAAAAAAAAACATAAAGCGGAAGACCAGTACCCGCATTAAGCTATTCTGCAGTTTAATTTGTTGCTGGCTATCTTGCTATTGCTTGTTGCTGGATCTCAACATTTTGAACCGAGCGAGAGAGACTTAGCTGTCGTACAAAGCTAAGACTCTGTAACATCATCTTTGTATAGATACTCCCTCAGGCATTTGGGCTCATGGATTTTGAATGTCTGAGGGAGTGGCACTCGTTTGACAAGACGTTGCAATCATCATATGTATATATATATGTATATATACATATATACATGTATACATACATATATATACATATATACATACATATACATACACATATACATATATATACACATACATATATACACATAAATATATATACATACACATATATATACATACACATATATATATATATCTATATATACATACATGTATATAGATATATACATATATACATATATATATACATATATATATATACATACATATATACATATATATACATGCATATATATACATCATCATCGGCGGTCACTCGTGTCCGAGTAAGACTGTCCTCCGTTGTGGCTTCTGTGGGTCCTCAGGTGAGCATAGAGCCCAATCCTAGACCCAATTTTTCTTTTGCAATTTGGGCAGATAAAGGTAGTGGTGGTGGAGTGGGGTTGGGTGTGTCTGGTTTATAATCTGTCCTTTCTGTGCTTGCGTTTATCCTCAGCAGCTTGATTTAGGTCACTACTATAAAGCGCAGCACCTTTGTGGACAGCGCTCCTCCATGCCAACCTGCTCCCAGCCACGTCCTCCCATGTCTCAAGGTCCATGTGAACCCGCTTTAGATTTGATTTGATGTTGTCCTTATACCTCATCTTTTGGCCACCCTGGGCACGCTTTCCCTCAACAAGCTGAGAGTAGAAAATCTGTTTTGAGAGGCGGAGATCCGGCATTCGGACAACATGACCAGTCCATCTGAGCTGGCGTTGAGCAACAGTAGCGGTGATAGTGGGAATGTCAGCCTCACTCAGGATGCTGGTGTTGGTGCGTCGGTCCTTCCAACTAATTCTGGGGATTTTCGGAGGCATCTTTGTTGGTACGTCTCCAGGGTTTTACGTGCCTCCTGTATGTGGTCCAGGTCTCCGATCCATAGAGAAGAGTGGGCAGCAAGACAGCTTTATATACCATGATTTTGGTCTTTGCCAGAAGGTCACGGTTCACAAATACTCTCTTCCTAAGCCTTGAGAAAGCCCCACTGGCACAGCTGAGACGGTGTTGTATTTCATCATCTATGTTGGCTTTTGATGATAGAATGCTGCCTAGGTATAGGAAGTGGTCCACATTTTCCAGTCTAGCGTTATCGATGGAGATGTTTGGGGTGAGACTGGAGTACTGTTTGGTGGTGATTGATGGAGGATTTGGGTGTTTTTATATCAATTGTTAGTCATAGCTTTTTGTACGCCCTCGTGAAGGCAAACAGTGTACACTGTAGGTCCTCTTCTGAGAGAGATACAAGGGCGTTATCGTCTGCATACTGTAGCTCCATATTGGATATGGTATTCGTTCGACCTTTGGCCCTAAATCTGTTGATGTTAAAAAGTCGCCCGTCAGTTCTGTACATAATCCGAACTCCATGGGGAAGATGTTTGTCCGTGAGATGGAGGATAGCAGTAATGAAGACGGAGAACAGGGTTGGGGCAATAACACATCCCTGTTTCACTCCCGTGTCAACCCTGAAGGGCTCTGTTTCATCTCCACTACTACTGAGGACTGCAGCTGACATACTGTCATGTAGCAGTCTCAGTACCCGAATGTACGTCTCTGGGCATCCAAACCTTGCAAGAACCAGCCAAAGGGCTTGACGGTTCACAGAGTCAAAGGCTTTAGTAAGGTCTATAAAAGCCATGTATAATGGTAAAATTTGCTCCCTGCACTTTTCTTGGAGTTGACGAGCAGTGAAGATCATGTCCATCGCGCCTCTATTTGGTCAAAAACCACTTTGGGACTCGGGAAGGATGGTTTCTGCAAGGGGAGTAATCCTGTTGGCCAAAACCCGAGCAAGGGCTTTCCCTGTGGTAGAGAGGAGAGAAATGCCCCTGTAGTTCCCACAGTTTGCCTTGTCTCCCTGCTTAAAGATGGAGACAACTAGGGCATCTCTAAGTTGTGCAGGGATTTTCTCTTGTTCCCTATTTTGAGCAGCAGGGCATGGATGTGTCTGAGAAGATCAGGCCCGCCTTTCTTCAGGATTTCTGCTGGGATGCCTTCAGAACCAGCCGCCTTATTGTTTTTAATCTTCCTAATTGCATCCCGCACCTCTCCCAGACTGGGTGGTTCTCCCATGCTCTCAATTATGGGCTGGTGGGGGAGTTTTTCAAGGGCCTCCATCTCTGGAGTGGTGTCCCTGTTCAGAAGATCCTCGTAATGCTCTTTCCGTCTATTTGTTATTTCTCCCTTTCCTTTCGGCAGCGTGAGCCCATCCTTAGACCGAAGGGGGGTCAGAGAACGGTAGCTGGGGCCGTATACCACTTTTGTGGCTTCAAAGAATCTTCTGGTGTCCCCAGAGTCAGAAAACTGCTGGATCTCTTGAGCCTTCTTCATCCACCAGAGGTTCTTCAGCTTCTTGACTGTCGATTGGACAGCCGCTTTAGCCATGGCATGGGCAGCTCTTTTAACCTTGCAATTGACTTTATTCTGCCAGGTGATAAAAGTTTGCCTCTTGGTGTCTATAAGCTGTTGGATTTCGGTATCGTTTTCATCGTACCAATCCTGATGTTTCCGCTTTTTCTGCCCTAGGATGCTTATACTGGAGTCGATGATGGCAGAAGACAGCTTGTCCCAGTGCTCTTCAGCGTCATGCGGATACTGCTTGGGCAGGTCCGCGCAAAGAGCCGCCTGGAGGTGTTGTTGGTAGGTGATATCGCCCAGCTGCTCGATGTGGAGTTTTGGTCGGCTCTGTCTTTTTTGCATCCTTTGCTTCCGCATTAAATGGATAGACATGATGGAGCGAATAAGACGGTGGTCGGTCCAACAATTGTCTGTACTGGTCATTGCCCTGGTGTTCAGCACATCACAGCGGTCTTTGGCACGGACAATGACATAGTCAATGAGGTGCCTGATTTTACTTCGAGGGTGCATCCATGATGTTTTGAATGTGTTTTTTTTTGTCGGAAAAGTGTGTTCGTGATGATCAGGTTATGTTCTGAGCACTTTGTCAGTAGGAGTGTACCATTTGAGTTAATGTTCCCAACTCCTTCTCTTCCAAGCGTTCCTCTCCAGTGCTGATGGTCTCCTCCAACTCTGGCATTGAAATCCCCAAGTAGAATTATCTTGTCCCCCTTGGGGGCCCCGGATAAAATGGTGTCAAGGTCAGCATAAAAGGTCTCCTTTATTTCATCATGTGCATCACGTATTGGAGCATACGCACTAATCACAGTTGCCATTTGGCTGCCCGCAAGCATCAGGCGCATGATCATTAGCCGTTCGTTGATGCCAACAGGGGGCTCATTGAGGTGGCGGATGAGGCGGTTCTTTATAGTAAAGCCCGCGCCATGGATACGCGGCTCTTCTGCAGGCCTTCCTTTCCAAAAGAAGGTGGACCCGCCTTTCTCCTCCCTCAGCTGCCCGTCGTCAGTCAGTCGGTTTCAGAGAGCGCAGCTATGTCAATCTGGAACCTCCTTAGCTCTCTTGAGATAATGGCAGTTCTTGTTTCGGGTCGATCACTTGTTTAGTTGTCCATGAGGGTCCTCACATTCCAGGTTCCAAAATATAGGCATAAGTTTTCTTTCTTTTTCCGACCGCGTGGTGGTGATCCCTCTGGATGCGGTAGTCCAGACGGGTTTTTTGAGGCAGGCTATTTTTAGGGTTACCTTTTCTAACCCCCTCCCTTACTGGGGTGAGCAGAGTGGATCCTAAACAGGGCTGCTCAGTCATGGATGAAGCTGCCGAAAAAACTCTTTCTGCCTCAGTCCGTGAGGTTAGCGACTGAATCTGGCACGCACCGCCTATGTGCCAGGTTGCAGTTAGGAGCTGCCAGGCTACACTGTCCTGCTCCCGTCACCACTTCCTGGTCGCCACAGGACTTTTTCTATCCGGGAATTAAGGGAGAGCTCTCTCTGCCTCAGTCCGGGAGCTTAATGACTAAAACTGTCACAAGACTTTTTCATCCATGATGTAGAGTAGGATGTGTTCCCTTTCGGGAGAACGCCTGCGCGTGATGTCTTTTAACGTGGGGAGACTGATGCGCATGCAGCCATCACACGGCCCCTTGGCAGAGGAGGGCATGATTCCAATGGCATGGAGAACCACGACGACTGGAGACTCTCTTCTGTTGCAGCCTTCATCCGCCTTCAGTGCCGTTGTGTCATTATTGTCATCATCCGCCGCATCAGCCGTTGAGGTCTTTTGGGTCACCCTTTGTCTGGAACCTCCCCTTCAACCTTACCGCCATGGGTGTCCCTACCATGAGCCTATGCTCCGGACGGCATCGCTCTCAGGTTCATCGGAACACACAAGGTTCTCCACCACGACAAGGTGTCGATCCAGGGAGAACATATATATACATATATATGCATACAATATACACATATATATACATGTATATGCATATATATATATATACGTACATATATATATATATATATATATATATATTTATACATATACATATACATATATATATATATATATATATATATATATATATATATATATATATATATATATATATAGTGTAACTCCTGTAATGTGAACATCCACTTCGTTCAAATTAGATGATACTGTTCAAGTTTCGTGATAAAAAAAATGTGATGCAGTTACCTTTAATTTTATAAGAATACGGATTTAGTAAATTAAATTAATTGCTATATGCCACTTCAAGTGGGCACTTTGATTTGCAGATGACAATGTTAAAAAAACAGACGCGTGTTGTTGTGAGTAAATATGAAATACGATAGTCAAAGATTCGAACTTGCGAAACTAGATTTGGAATTGAGAATTCCAATCATAAGTTTTAATAAATACAGAATGTTATCGAAAATAAGGAATGTGGAATTGACATTGTTTAGCTCACACAAAATAGTTAGATAGCTGTTTATTTATGAAGGAATGTAATGATGAAATGTGTTTCTGTTATAAAAATGTAAATTAAAATAAGGAATTTAAAAACAGACAATGGAAAATGTTATTTGGAAGTAGGTTTCGAAAATTATGTTTAGAGGGTTGGTTTTGTAAGAAACACGTGAATAACAATGCATGCTTAAACACGGGGCATGTCATGCAATGTGTCTGAGAGGCACCTGGGGCATGCAGTGACGTTATGAGTTATGAATTTAGTTAGAGAAGTCAGAATCAGAATTAGTCAGAAAGAGATTAGAAGCGAGATCAATACTAGGTTCAAAACCATCTTTTATATCACACACTATATATATATGTATATATATATATATATATATCAAACTTTTTCTTATTTATTTAGTATTTAATACAGCTTTCACCAACATTCTGTAATCCCTCTTAATATTGTTCCTCCCTTATGCATTTTACGCTAGACGCCTCATCTTCCCCTTGCTAGCTAGCCCCTTCTCTACTCTTCTGATGAGAAGCATTAGGCTTCGAAATACCCTGGCATAAGGAGTATCTTCTATCCTCTAATGTTTGCCCATATTCCATTAGTCAATAAATGACCAATTCTATATCTGCCAATATATAGTTTTGTATCTGCATGGCATACTCTTGTTGTCCTATTGTATAAGCTCCAATAATAATTGTTGAGCTTTGCATTATCGGGATATGTCTCATTTTGTGGAATTGAAGTTTCTCTTTCCTCTCACACATTAATATATATATGCATATATATATATATATATATATATATATATATATATATATATATATATATGGTGATAGAAGACAGAGAGATACATTATAATATTAAAGGCATATATTAACGTATTCATAATGTATATCATCGCAACGTAAGTATTTTATTGACTACTCTTTTTTTTAATTTCTATTTGCAGTGATCATCAATTTATAGTTTTTAGGCTATGGAAAGTTTCAATTATTCTTAAGTTATTCTTTTTCATACGCATTATTATTTTTATATTCATTTTATAATAAACGTATTAAATAAGTTGCTTTTGTCTACATCTTTTTTCTCTATCAGGCTTCAATTATTTGCTTGCCAAAATCCTACTTGTTATTATTTCATAGTTCCGTTATACAAAGAAACCTTCCATGGAATAACAATGCAATAAAAATGTACAATAGCGGATGCATGCTACTGTATCTGTGCCACAATGTTTGCGGCTATAAATGTGTTCATTCTGGTATAATGTCTATAGAAGTCACATGAAATAACAGATGTGTAACCATTTATGTATCACGTTTTGTTTTATTTTGTTTTTTTTGAAAATTCTACGCTTCTCATTTTATGCATATATTTCCTAGTTTTAGTTTTTATTGTCGATAAAAGAGAAATATGTTTTTCTCTTATTTCTTACAGAAGTTATGCCTACTTCTGCTTTTATTCTGTGATTGTTTTTCACACGTAACACTCCAATAACATTTCTTTACAATTATATTTTTTGTGACTTCCATGCATTTTGTGCGCTAAAGTAAAACTTACTATATTAAAGCGATTAGTATAAAACCTTTATGCTTAGCGGTCATTCATGTGTCATTCATATTCGATTATAATTCTCATAAAGTAATTGTTTTTGAAAGTTTCAGCCAAGACATAATGAAATATCCGATAACAACTGATCTAAATTATTTCAATACTACACTTTTCATTAATATCGATTACGCATATACGCAAAAAGCTGATGCCATTTCATATATCTTTCATTTAATTTTATGTATCGAACAAAAAAACTTACGTGTTTTAATTAATCATATGCATGTTAATGCAGTATAAGTATTTTGATCCTCTGAAAATTCTCTTTTCATACACGCACCAATTGACAAGTTGAGTTGTTAATAGTATTAACCGTGACGAATATTTGAGAAATTTTTAATTGGGTTGAGTCATATAACTTTATTATTAAATATATACTAAATGGATTGAATTAAGAATGTACTATTAGTAAAAACAATACAGCATATAACTGATGTACATGAATACACACACCCACACACATATATAAAATAAAAATTTCAATTAAATTTATCAAAATAATCCAGTATGGTATATATATATATATATATATATATATATATATATATATATATATATATATATATATATATATATATATATATATATATATATATATATATACCATATTGGATCATTTTGATAAGAGAAAGTGAGTATGTTTTATATACATTAAGATACTACAGTTTCATAATTTTCGGAGTCATCAGTGAATTATGACACACTTACTGCGGGCGAGATATTTTAACCCGACCAGGAAGTCATCTCTGACTTCAAGAGGAGAGACCCAACCTCACGGTCAACGTCAACAATAAAAAAAAATATTGTTTATATTTTATATTTTTTTAAATGACGTAACATGCGTTCAGAGTGATCTAATCATTATTATTTGCGCATATATATTTATATGTATATACATATATATATATATATATGTATATATATACAGTCATTTATATATATATATATATATATATATATATATATACCTACATATATGTATATAAATACGTAAAAATGTATATACATATAATTATATATAATTATATGTATATATATAATTACATATATGTATACTTATATAATTATATGTATATATATATATATATATATATATATATATATATATATATACATACTTAACTACATTTACAGACGTTTTCTGAGTAATTTCATTGGTAGTACACGCGACACTCTACTCGTTTTCGAAGTAATATCCTTCAACTGTAATATACCTGCTCTACTTTTCCTAAAAATTATTGAAGTACTCTGGTGTCAGCATGCCACTGACTACTGTCACAGCCTCTTTACACTTCTACAATTTCCTAACAATAACAGCATCTTATGTTTGTCTGAGATTAAGATATAACTTAAAGTAACAGACAATAGAGTTTTGACTATAGTTAAATTGAGAGGTATTTAGACCTAAATTTATCAAATACACTGCGTCAAGGAGGAAACATATTTGTGAGAAACTTTACGAAAATATTCTGCATTTTTAGTTCCTCGCAGATAATTGTTCTTACAGTTTCCACACTCACATTATCGTATACTTATTGTCTATATAGATATACTACCGTGCTTTTCATTTCTATTATGAGTTTGATCACTCCACCCTGTAGTTCTGATATCGTTACTGTCTCACAATTCTAAACATTACATCCAAATTCCCTCCCTTCCTTTTTGTCTATTTAAATAGGCAAATCTTATGCTAAATTCCGGCAATCTGAAGAATTACATACGTTTCTGTAACATTTTCTTAAAGGTTAAAACATAATCTTATTGCATATCGGCTTTCGTACGAGTCCTCACCAACTACAACCACAATGTACTCGTAAGGTGTACTTCAAGTCATGCTTTATCTGTTTATTTAAAGCTGAAGTCATAAAAAAATGACAAGTCATCTTATAAGATGAACAGCGATAACATCCTGTATATATAGAGAATATGACAGTTTTAAACGCATGTTTATGACAATCTGTAAAATTATTGAATGTGCATATATATATATATATATATATATATATATATATATATATATATATATATATATACACGCATATATATACACACAAATATATACACATATAAATATACACACATACACACATACATATGTGTGTGTGTTGTTTGATTAAATGAGTAAGGGGAAACTTAAAATACACAAAAAAAGATTTAAAGGGGGAGAGAAGAGGAAGGAAAAGGTAAGAGTGATTACTCTGCCTTATTTCGTTCCCGCCTTTTCAAATCTGTATCGAGAGATTTACGATAAGAAAGGACAAAAAATATGTACATTATTAAAAAAAACGATACTCTAAGTTCATAAACGGAAATAAAATGGGCACATCCAAACATAGTTTTGTCAGCATTTTCTAAAATCCTAGTTATTAATCACGCTCAAATCTAAGAAGCATTCCTTTTTTACAGTGAGAATGCTTCCTCACACGAAGGTAGCACGAATCAGAAATAAGAATGAGGTCGTGCTCAAGTCCGCTGCCCATGACAGATTTTTAATGCGAAAGTAACTTATTAAAAAAAAAAACCCGTACAGGTTGGATAGAACGTCCGTTGCACGGTATGCACCAACTCTGATTGTTTTAGGATTTTTTCATCCAATTACAACGTAGTTCGACCCATACAGCTAGCACCGCAACTGTTATTAAATTGTAAACTACATTATTATTTTAATTTTATTTATTGCATCCTATTATTCTAATATTTTAGTTGCTGTTTCTTTACATTTCCGTCAACTATTCCCCTGGCCTTCGTCAAATGCTAATCGCGAACGTATAGGAGCTCCTAATCACGGAACTGCATCCACAGCGATTACAGCCGTCCGTAAATTTTGTCCTCTCACCATGTTTTTGGCCAAGTAACCCTTCTAGCCGATTGTGGGTATGATTGAAATGTCTATCTTCAGACAATTCTCACCCGTAACCGTAGGGATTAAACGTCGTTATCCAATGCGCCATGGTCTCGAATGGCGATCAATGTTGATTTTTGTCGTCTTATAAATTCGTGTTTATTTTTCTATCTGATCTTCTTCTGGTATATATTATATATATTATAGCATGACCGATGAATCTGCATATTCCAGTGGAACGATGGCACAAAGATGGCACACAACCAGAACAGGTTCGTTGACAGTACCCCACTCCCTCAAAAACAAAGTAAATTACAATTATCTAACGCATTATGGTAGAGTAATGAAAACATTAACGAAAGAATATAAAGGAGGCTATATTTTACTCAATCCTTAAACTCTTCTTTCTTGTGTATGCATGAGAAATCGTTATAGACTTTTAACATTATTGAAATGAGTATTATTTTGCTTATTTTTTTTTTATTGCAGACTATTATCCTCATTTTTTTATGTTATTCTTTCACGACGATTCTACCCACTCTTTCTCTGGCAGTTGTCAGATACAAACCGCGACTGGACGAATGCCAGAGGAAGCTGATAGGTCGTGGCAATGCCACTAAAAAGATGACGATAATAATCCGAAATAAAAAAATAAAAAAATAATACTCATCCTAATAATGACGTCAAATTAAAAATAAATATATATATATATATATATATATATATATATATATATATATATATATATATAATTATTTTCCACAGCTGAACATACGTCACATCCCAACAAAAGAGAAAAAAAAACAACAAACCGGAAGTCCAATACTCGAGTTTCTGCTCTCATTTGGACTCATCAGTTAGACATATCCGCGTTCAGATTTTGAACGCTAACCTCTTACATGCTAGGTGAGCCTTCTACCAACCGAGCAAACACGTCACCCACGCAAGAATGTCTATAAACTTACACAGATCAAGCAAACCGCGGCACATATCCGACAGTGGAAAGGACCTATATCATCTCGATCAAGGGACTAGGTATCCACCCAGCTCTAACCAAGAGATGTCGGGTTAAGCTTGTTTGATACCGTCAAGGTGTCTCAGAGACTATAGTTCGCACATTGAAGTAAAACAACCTTTTGATCCATTGATCTGATTTTTTGGGTGAATTTCTCATTTACTGTCCACAACCACGTAAACGTATGTTGAATATTTAATCACTATTTTAGCGGTTTTCTAAGTATTCAGTTTTTTTTTTAACTTTTTGTAAACATGCCCAAGTGTTTGGTGGATTTCTTTATTTGTCACTAATATAAATTGTCCGTGCAGCTGTTTGTTTTCCCATTTTTTCTCTTATTACTTTTCGCTGTTTCCATCTTGTTTGTTCTTACGGTTGTTTGATGTTCTATACTTTCAATGTCTGTATTGCGTATTGTTTTTTGCACTTAAATCGTTCTATTTAAATACACCCTTTTACCTCATCTTTCCTTTTGACATAAAGTCGGTTAATATGTTCCTTCAAATGTAGTACAATGTGCATGGTCATTAGTTTACTGTTTTTCTGGTCGAAATAACTCAGTGCATCTCTGACATAACGTATAAATGATGTAGATGTCCTTACAAGTGAAAGTGTCCATGATATCATCCTTGTAAATATGTTTCTATTATATAGTTTAGTTTCGGGAAGTTTTATCGTTCTTCCCATGTACACCTTTCCGATTTCCCTTTACATTTGTGTTGCTTTGATGGTGTCTGCTTCCAGAACTTTTAAATATTTTTAGCTCCCCTTCTCATCTCGTGCGCACATCTATGTTTAGTTTAATAGTATCTAGTTTCCTCGTACTCATTCTAAGATGTGCGCAGTTTTCCATACCACGTTCCATTTAGCTATCCTCACTTACAATTCTGCTTGGGTTTATTAGCATCTCGCTCCTTACAAACAGCTTCAGGTCATTCATATCAATGAGGTGGTCTATACTGTAATCTTTATTAGTGAACTTGTATGAGTCTTGCAATTTTAATAGCGTATTTCGGAGGCAACTAAGATTTAGTGAACGGTACAGGTGATAGGAATTCACTGTGTTCTTCTTTTTCCTCTTCTTCTACTTCTCCCGATTATTATTATTATTATTATTATTATTATTATTATTATTATTATTAATATTATTATTGTTGTTGTTGTTGTTGTTAATGTTATTATTATTCGTACCCTGTTATGCGTCATGTGGAAAAATTTCCTTTAAATTTCCCCCTTCCAAAATAAAAAGAATAGTGTTCGTAAGAAGAAATTTGTTTAAAAATCAAGTGTGTTTATTAAAAAAAATGTCACGTTAGGGGAGAAGGGAAAAGTGGGAAAAAGAGTGTGAAGGAGTAGAAAAGGGAGAGAGAGAATAGGAAACACATATATATATATATATATATATATATATATACATATATATATATATGTCCATACACGTATATATATTTATGTACCTCTCTCTCTATCTCTCTCGCTCTCTCTCTCTTTATATGTATATATATATATATATATGGCCATATGCATGTGTATGTACAGATACATATATATATATATATATGTATATATGCATATATATACATATGGATACATACATATACACATATACATGCATATATATATATATATATATATACATACGTATTGAGCACTGTTGAAGTAAATACTTAAAGTTTACGCATAAATTGATACTTTCGTATATTAATTTATGTGACAGACAGAAGTAGTTATATATATATATATATATATATATATATATATATATATATATATATATATATATATATTTATTTATTTATATTTATATTTCTGCAATTTACATCCCGTTTCTCTTTGAATCACGCCCGGCGATGCTCGGGGACGCCAGACGAACAACGTAACGGATTATGCCGATCGTTCGACGCAAACTGTTAGCATGTATATGAGTTTTTTTTTTCTTTTTGTTTACATACGCCCGACCAACTCAATTTTCTTTTAATTGACTTTTAAAAAATTTCGAGTGCGCTGATTGCGAAAATCTCGATTATACTTCGCAGTGACACGTATCTTCTACATATAGCGACGCACGTGCGATAAACTTTTCAACTCCTTTACGGATGACGTGTCTGTACTCGTGTATTCGTGTGTTTAACATTCACCTAAATTTCGCCATGTAGGAGTATTTTTAGTAGCAAATGTTCACAAAAAAAACGAAAAGAAACAATGCATTTTATTTCGTGTATTTAATGCTCTTCTTTTTGTTGTCAGCATAAGGAACCTCGCAATGTAATCATAAGGGAAAATAGGTATCAATGTGAAGTTATAAGCGAATGATGGGGTTACGTTCGTTTTAGATTTGTATACTCTAAATCCCGATTATAAGAATGTTTATAGCTTAGCCAATCACAATAGCCGATATAAGCTAGGGAGACTGTACTATTTGTGAATACAAAAATTGCAAGTGTATTTTATGGGTACGTATGTGATAACCAGTTCATAGCTAGGCAACCACAAGATTGTTGGAAAAGATAAAATTTCCCCGACGTCAACTTGTAGCGGTAAGGTCACTGAATATTGAAAGAGAAATATAGATATATTTCCCTCTGCTGATGTGGCGATTGAGATGGTGTTGCATATTGGATGTAATGTAGCGCGTTTTTTTGTTTTTTTTATCAGAAGTTAATGTGACAATAATGGTGATCGTAAGCTACATTAGATAGCTGTTATGAGGGTGGATATATTGGAATTGTATGTGCCATCTATTGTTAAAAGCCACGGTAATGTTGTTCATTGAGGAATATCTGCAAGCAAAATATTATATATGAGAAGAGAGTATTATTATTATTATTATTATTATTATTATTATTAGTAGTAGTAGTAGTAGTATTATTATTATTTATGTAATTATTATTAGTTGTATCATTATTATTACATTGCGTTTTCATATTTTTTTATTAATGATTAAGTAATTGCATTACCTCTCTATGCATTTCATCAGTTAAGTATTCAAAATCATTCTTTGAATAAAATGCATATTAATTATGTAACTGTTTCTAAAAAACAACTGTTGTAATAGAAATAAAATTGTGATTGTGATTAATTAAATCAATTGAATAATTATATTTAAAATTTGGGAGTAGACGCGATTAAAATAAAATAATCAGATGGAATATTTTACAGAGAATATTTCTATTACCGGCATATTTAGAAACACGATTTCCTCCAATTAAGTTCTGTATCCGGCAATTTCCAAATTCCCCTGAGGATTTGAGCTAGAGTGAGCAATGTGTTATTTTTATCACTGTTATTATTTAAAAGGTCAGATCTCAGTCTCAGATTTTAAGCAATTCTAATTATAAATAACACAATTTTAAGAAAATTTCTATTATTATAATTTTGGCGTCATTTTTTCCAATTTTGGGGATTGTTACTTTATGCGTTTCGAAACAACTATTTTTGTTAATCTTATTGCGTTCGGTAGTGATTAGCTCTGTACTCTCAATGTACCTATTTACGTTTGCATTATTAAGAATAGCATATTTGTAGTTCCAATTTTATGACCGTTTTGTCTCGTTAGTTTATGGTGATTAAAATAATCTGGTCTTCGATGGCGCACCATGTAAAAAATATTTAATTAGAGAGGCTGTACTCAAAATACATTGTTTGGACACCGTCTCAGGTTAAAACTGAAGTTCGACTAATCTAATCATTACAAATCTAAATGTATGTAATAGTAAATTGTATTTCATAATTGGGTTGTTGTGCAGAAGACCTGATAAATCCAAACAAAGTGGATATTATTGAAACGAATATATTCTCATAAAAATTACAACCTTGATGTCGATTGCAAATGCTTAACGGGTATTACTTTCACGCGCACGGCAAGTTGTTTAAACATATGGTATTCATAAATTGCGTACACAAATAACACAGCATTTAATTTCTCAGCATATTTTAATATTATAGAACTACTTTTGATAACTATACCCAATAATATTTTATTTTATCGAGTATATAATATTGATGCGGCTCTACGTCCTAGATAGATGAAAACAACATTGTCCAAAGTATTGACACATTAAGTTTAATTACCAAATCTAACAAACAATGGTGTAATATTTACACATGTACATAAATAAAATAAATACATATTAAATTGAGAATCGCCATTAAATTCTGATTTCATATTTGTTAAATAGCAAACACCAAAAAAATACACTTTTCTTTGCAATACGAAGTTATTAAAACTGTCTACAGGCAAACATATTCGTTTAACATTAGCTACCTAATAATAATAATAATAATAATAATAATAATAATAATAATAATAATAATAATAATACAACCTAATTTAATAATCTGAATTTAAATATTATGTCCATATATTGAATTATATAATAATAATAATCATATTAATGATAAAAATAATAATTAATAATACAGACAAATGTAATATTCTTAATGTAAATAATAATATATTACTCTATTGAATTATATTATGATAATAATAATAATAATAATAATAATAATAATAATAATAATACAAAAATATAACATCTAAATTCTCATGAGTATGCAACGAATGTCTTCAAATCAAATCAACATACAGTACACATATTGGCCACACAACGATAGCTTCTCCTGACAATTAATCTATCACAACTTAGACAGAACTGCCATCCAACTCCACATTATCATCCACATGAAAATATTACTATGAGTAGAAATACGCAATACTTGTAATACTAAAAGTAAAAATCTTATCAACTGTACACAATGAATGACATTTCAAGAAACAGTACTAATAAACAAATACAGTCTAATATTTACCGAAACGTATTTAATATAAGCACTTATAGATTAACCGTATTCAACGCCACTACCACCAAGATCAACACAAATAGCAACAACAACAACAACAACACTAATAATAATAATGCTAATAATGCTAATAATAATAATAATAATAATAATAATAATAATAATAATAATAATAATACATTTGTTAATTAAATTGTCCTCCCTTAAAAAACGTGCCACTTGGATGTAGGGTACTACTATTGGGAGCATAACTTTCAGGGATACTATATGGGGAGTTGAGAAGTAAGATGGATGTTAACATTAGATTTTAACTTCTGCATGCCAGTGCAGATGGGAAAACAGACACCTGAAGTTCTGGGAAAGAGACCTTTTGAGTATAAAAGCTTCTAATATCTAGGGTTTCTGCTGCGTTGTGGGATTTTGCTTATTGCCAGATTTGTAAGGTATATTTATGTCGAGAGGGTGTAGTCCTTAATCGCATCCACCATTACAATGTTTCTATAACAGGAAGAGGGATGTGATATTTCCTCAATGGGACAGAGGTTTTAGCGTGGATGATAGGCCGGGGTATAGTATGTTGGCAGTTCTCTTTTCAACCTTGTCTAGGCGCAACATACAATTAGCAGGTGCGCCAGCTCACGTGTACTAAAATCCTCCATACATTTGCAAATAATGGCGTTGTAGATGAACAGGAAACTTTCAGGCGTAAGTAACTTTCCAGCCACCCTGGCAATGCTCTCAATATATCTGTTCCAACTCATGTTCCGTTTGACCTTTAAGCAAACGAGTTTGAAAGAAGTACTTCCAGGTAATAATTTCTTTTGCTTTAGCTATTGGTTTTTGTGAATGATTCTTGTAATTATTGAAAAAGACAAGCTTATTCTAGGCAGCTTTGAATTTGTCCAGTCACCTTTGTCACCCATCGAAACACATATTGGAAGTATTCCTCCTGTTTCTGCTATTTCCTAAGATGTGTGTTTTCCCTGGTGCATGTTTGTGAATGATTCCAGTAATTATTGAAAGAGGCAAGCTTATTCAAGGTAGCTTTGAATGTGACCACCCGCATTACATGATGTTGTTAAGATGTACGACCGTCGAGGACGACTTCGAGGTTTCTCTTATTTAAGAAGGATGAAATTATGTTAAATAATAATAATAATAATAATAATAATAATAATAAATTAAAACGTTACCAAACCCTATACCCACACATTGATACAACTGCATAGCTTAGAAAATTTTTAAAAAAATACACAAATAAGATTATATGAAATAATAATAAATAAGATCATAGTACCAATTCGCATGGCCATGCACATTTTCAATTGAAATAAACATATAAAGATTACTACATACATACAGATGCACACATACATCAAAATATATAAGAGTAACCCTCCATGTTTTTACAAGCATTAAAACTTCTCGCATATTTTGTATTTCTTGTCATACTTATTAGGACATCAGTAACGAATCTAAAAAGCAGCCCGGACATGGCAGACTAATTTTATACCCTCTTACGGGAATCTAGTCTTGGAATGAAATTTAAATAAAATTAAGGAAGTCATAGAGTGTGTTAGGGATGATAAAAAGTGTAGGAAGTATATGGAAGTAAGAACACCAGAGTTCATTAGTCAAATAATGAATTCCATGAATAAGGACCGTCCTATGTTAAAAGTACATAAATTCATAGTAAGATATGTGTGATCCTTCTGTGAACACAATCATTCGCCAAAAACTGAAGATGCAGCAAGATTCGTTTGAACTTAGTCTCTAGGCAAAAGTGTCCGAATAATGTTGCTGTGATTTTGATTAGACGGATGAAACACAGTCGTAAGTTTTATATATGAAATGAACATATCTGCGTTTTCTTGTGTTTGTAAAGCATTGTCCGTTATTAAATTTCTTGATTTTCGAATAGAACGTCGTGGGTAGATACCGAAGAGTTTAGATATTTACATAAGCCTATCCTTGGAATCCTGATCACGCCAAGAGGACGGGATCAATCTTGCAATAAGATATCTTACATTCGATATATGCACGCGAGTGGATGGCCGTGCTACACAATGAAATAAGATATATTTGCAACATACTACACAAATGAGATAATAATATTATTTTTTCGCAATGGCAAGTATTACTATTGCGTAGATAATCTTGGAGAATTCTGGAAACATCACACGCATGTATATTATTCCTTTCTAAATCTTTCCTTTTCATTGACTTTACTCTCTCGCCCAAGTAATATATATATATATAAATATATATATATATATATATATATATATATATATATATATATATATATATATATATATATATATATAATTTCTTGGTACAGCAAAATGGAAGGAGAAATTTCAGAGGAAACATAATTTAATTTAAATAAAAAAGATCAAAGAAACAAAAAACACGGGCAGGTGGAATTGTTAAAGTTTCCTTAAGGCCTTATCGTCTGACCCTCTAAGAGGAAACGTCAGAATGATAAATTAAAAGCTAAGAATCGAATGAGGAAAGAGGGAAGTTGGTTTCAGTTGGAAAACCAGTGAGAGAAAAAAATATAATTCTCACTGTTCAGGTGGTTTTAAATCAGTAAATATTTCCAACTGATGTTTCAAAATATTTTGTCTACACAGGCTAGGTCGAGAGTTATTAATGACTAACGCCTCAATGATATTGAGATGATAGTTCGACCTAGCACTGTATAAAACAGAAAACCAACCATCGGAATATTGGCCAGAACACCTATTTATACTAATCAGGTGATTACCCATGGCGGACTCATGTATATATATATATATATATATATATATATATATATATATAGTCTTGGAAGTTGTTAACCTTTAAAACTATACAAAAAATATTTTTTATCAGTCGTTAGAAAACCATCTACTCAGTAAGTCATTTAATGACCTGCAATCACTGCATCAACTGGCTCTCAAATTTACTATAATACCAATAATTTATTTTTCTAGCGATCATCAGTTGTTTACCATGAAAAATGTTTCGGGGATTTAAAAACAATATATATATATATATATATATATATATATATATATATATATATATATATATATAATATAAACACATAACACGGACATTACATAATTGTCGATGTTATTGCTCTGTTTACCACATTGAGCTCTCATACCCGGATTTTCTCCTGGAATTATTCTATGATAACAATATATATATATATATATATATATATATATATATATATATATATATATATATATATATATATATATATATATTTTATATAGTGTGTTTTTGTGTGGGTATATGCGTGTGTGTGTACATTATTAAATATATATATATATAATATTTTAGATTAAAATTAAATTATTTTTCTATCATCGACTTTTGTGTAACTTATTTTGTACCAAATTCAGTTATTTACATACCGTTTTACACTATTCTCTTATTGATGTGATATACATTGTAATTAATGTTTTGCATTAAAAAATTCTTACCATAAAATATGTCGGAACAACTAATAGGCTTCGTTTACAACCTATCATTTTTAACACTTGAACGCTCATTGCCGTGTAAACTGGTTTAAATGTTAATGTTTATATATATATATATATATATATATATATATATAAATATATATATATATATATATATCAACGTTTAAAATGATTACTTTTGCAATCTAGAATATTATCACATAAAAATATCTAATGAAAACCTTAACAAAACCCAACTTTCAATTTTCCTTTGTTGCTGTCATGAAATATTTTGTGTATGTCAAGAACAAACGTTGGATAATCGTTCTTATATCATAGCGGATCTTCCAGGAAAGCGCGTAACAATTTATAGGATGTATTAATAAACAAAGATGTACGACACAATAACGTTGACTCACCGGTTCTCGCCAGATCACCGAAGTTAAGCAACATTGTGCCTGGCCAGTACCAGATGTGTGACATTTTGGGAAGACTATGCGCTGTATTTACCTTTTTGGAAGGTTGGGCCTAGAGGCTAGCACCCTCATCATGTATAAAAAAAAAAATAAAAACTCTTCGCTACAAAAGCATCTACGAAGTTGTAAATGACATATGCCCTCCAGGGTCTCAGAGGCTATGGATGGGATGGATTAATAAACAGAAAATATCTGTTTACACCTTTGTCTTCAACGTATTCCGTTGTAATGACACATGAAAACAAGTAATAGCATCTGACATTCTATTAACGGCAGGCATTTCACGTAGTCAAATAATCTAATTACATAAATTCATACTATTGTGTGGTATACCTGAAATTAAATTAGTGTATGTTATTGTGTAGTATACATTCTTGAAAACTTTGGATACATACATTTTTTGTATAAACATTAGGAGGGATTTTGGGGCGAGATCCAGTTAGTAGGGCGGGGGGATAAGATTTCGAATAGTTAAGGTGGCGTATTGAGTAGGTGTTACTATTTTAACTTGGCGGTTGTTTATTAGGCTTTGCCTTCGCTATGGTCTTAAATTAAATATATACTCGCTGTTCACATATTTTATGTTCTTCTAGTTGTATGTCTTCCTTTCCTGCTGACGAATACATTTCCTATTGACACGTTTTATTCCTTTATTTATTCAGTTATGTTCTCTTTGTTATGTATTTACTTATTCTATTCATCGCATTTACCCGCATTTCTAGATTTCAATTTATTTATTTTTATATATTTGTTTATTCATAAGATATTTATTCATATGTGAAATCAACTGAAGAAGATCAATTTGTTTGTTTATAGTATTAAAAGAAATGCCGTACACCGCTAGTTATATATTTGTTTCGACCACCAGGTGTCGGGTAATTATCGTGGCAAAGATATATATATATATATATATATATATATATATATATATATATATATATATATATATATATATATATATTCTTTTAATTGGATAGTTTATCAGGTCTACACTACAAAAATACGTTTATATATGATAGGTGTATTTGTTTTGTTCAAGTGATATTTTCTGCAGATCATAGGCCTGTCTGGTCATGCAGACAAGTGGAAATACCATATATTTATTTATATTATTTTAGTAAGAGTCCGTAGTTATCATTTGTAGTTTATTGTGTGGTTTGTTCCTAATGTAGTTCTGCTTTACGATACTACACCTAAAAGTATATATTAATATTGCAATTCCAAGCATGCCAGACCCACAGATTATTTTAGGTAATCCTTTGAGAGTTTTTTATTTATAAGTGTAAAAAGTCTACTCAATTTTATCCGATTTAGGATAAATAGTGTTTCTGGTAGTTTAGTTTATTATAAAACGTCGCGCTTGCGATATTGTTCTGGGAGTAACGAGGAGATTTGCCCTTCCTAAATTGAGCTAAATTATTTATGCTGACCTCTTGGTCGAAGTTTTTTGGTGAGTGCCATAATTAATAAGAGTGGTGTTGGTTAATCGTAAGTACAGTTATTAATTTGTGGTCTATCGCGATTAATCTGCACCATTTAACCTCTTACCTTACCGCTGATTTAAGTGCATTCCTATAAGTATTCTTGTATCTATTAAATATTTTCATTACATGAGTGATTATTTAGTCTACGTTAGATAAAATTTAATGTGGGTTTATGAATAGAGAGAGGGTGGGTGAGTGTGTGTGTGTGTGTGTGTATGTACGTAGGGTTTGCGTTTTCCGTAATGTATGATTTATACTAATAGTTCAATCAAATGTTACATGCAGAATGTTAACTTTTTTTTTAAATATTCCTGCTAATGTCTAACTTAAAGCCTATATTTTTTATAATAATTGTGCATTTTTTCTTCTAAGATGTCACATTTTATGCCTGTAGCGTCTTCATCTCCTATCAGGTTGTCCGCACTGTAAAACCTATATACTCTATTTTCTTTGTCGTTATCATCGGTGATGTAATACAATTTGAATAATTAAACTGTGGTCTGTATTTTCTGGCATACCAAGGAAGCTCATGGGTAGATCTAATACGCCGTTATGAAATTTTTAGACGATTGCCACACCGTTATTAATAAGTACCGTAGTGCGCTTTTTCATTGCCATATCGATATCACTTTCCGGGACACAAGTGCAAATTTTGGCAAACTCAATTGCTTTCATGAAGAGCGCCTTCATAATCGACGAGTAATTATCCAATAAGCAATATATATATATATATATATATATATATATATATATATATATATATATATATATATGTATGTATATATATATATATATGTATGTATATATATATATATATGTATATATATATATATGTATATATATATATATATATATATGTATATATATATATATATATATATATATATATAGAGAGAGAGAGAGAGAGAGAGAAAATAAAAAGGAACAAACCGTATTATGTGTTCATCAAAGTTTCGTCTTTATTTTGAGACTTCCTCTCGAAATAAAGACGAAACTTGATGAACACATAATACGGTTTGTTCCTTTTTATTTTCTCTATTTTGTCGGAATACTATTTCCATTATTTTCATCATATATATATATATATATATATATATGTGTGTGTGTGTGCGTATATATATATATATATATATATATATATATATATATATATATATATATATATATATACAGGTATGTATGAAAAAATGAATACGAAAAATATATAAATGTTTGCACCTTTTATATATTTATTTCCAAGGGGTTGACGTGTAGGAAAACAAAAAAGGATTTTGAAGCAAAAAGAATGTTTCTTTCAACAGCAGATATTTTCGACCGATCCTTCGATCTTCCACAGTGTGAATGATTGAACCATTGGTGTAGGGCGCGCAGAAGAAGGACGGCTATAGCCATTAAGTAAATACCTATTTGAATATGCCCCTTCTAACATTTCGGACTTGGAATGCTCAGCAAACTGTACGGCCTCTATTCAAACCCAAGTATTTCATAAAACGGTAAATGGATGGACACGCATCCCACGTACACCCTCACATATACGCCTGCACACCACCACATACGTTTCTTCACGTTCCCATGCATACAAAGGACACACACACACGTTTATAAACGTAGGTACATATACAGCGGGAGATTGATAAGTATATTTAGGTGATAATCTTTATATATATATATATATATATATATATATATATAAAGAGAGAGATCCATATATATATAAATATATATATATATATATATATATATATATTATACATACCTATATATATATATATATATATATATATATATATATATATATATATATATATGATGCATGTGTATTCCTGATTATATTGGTGATTAAGTTTAATTAAAACATATTTACATCATATTTTCTCTTAAAATAGAAAATCTTAAATCGTAGTCAAATATTCAAACCTGACGTTTTTATTTAGAAGTGAATGTATGTGAATTGTATAGATAATTTTTTCTCACGTTCTAATGCTCAATGGATTTATTTCGAAGTCAATTTTGGTATATTATACCATCATTTCTTGTAAACGTATCAGTTTCAAGAGCGAAATAAAATCCCTTATATTTGTGTTGTTGCAAACTATCGTGTTTGAATTGATAATTTGATATTAAAACTTGGGAGCATAATATGTGTTTTTTTCGTTTTCTTAATTGGGATTTTTATAGAAATAATAAAATATGAGAATCGTGCGAATGGGAATTAGTCCAAAGTTATTTACCGACACAATTGTCCAGCTATTCAAATAAAATCATACACACCACATACTACATTACATTATGTTTACATCGCATAATCAGATAAAACATTAAATACATAAGTTTATTCAATCCAGATATAAAGCACAGAAACAAATTGAGAATATCTTATAATAACGTTTTTTCTTTGTACTTTGAGATTAAAATGTTGTTTTCCAGTTAATAATATTAATATGCTATTTTTCGCTTCAGGCTCTATTATAAATGAAAAAAAAAACAGTAAAACATAGTAAAAAAAATTGTACGCGTGAAACACTTCTCAGACTGCGCATCATCATCATCATCGTAATCATCATCATCATCATCATCATCACCATCATCATCATCATCATCATCATCATGCACTCGGTCAGTCATGTCGGGCCTCAGTGCGTTATCCCTCGGTGTAGGCGTAGTAGAAAATAACTACAGTCTTAATCAATGCTTTTACTGTGTAATATATTTAAAGAGTAATGTATATGGTTGCACTTTAACTCCTGATTTTTCAACGTGTAAGTTCTTATAGTTGCATTAATATGCGTATGTAAATATATATATATATATATATAAATATATATATGCATATATATGTATAAATATGTATATATATATACATATAAATGCATATATATATGTATAAATATATATATATATACATATACATATACATACACAGACATATGCATATAAATGTAAATATATATAAATACGTACACATATATACATATACATACCCACACATATATATGCATATAAATGTATATATATATATATATATATATATATATATATATATATATATATATAAATACATACACATATGTATATATATAAATACACACCCACCCACATATATATATATATATATATATATATATATATATATATATATACATACATACATGCATATATATATAAAGACAAATGGATTAGCTGGTATCGCAGGTGTAACTTGTCAATTGTTTAATTAAAAATATAGCATTTTTAAACAATTCTCGTGCATAATTTGATGACAACATGATTTTTTCTTTGATTTGCCAACACATATAACATTAAAACGAACGTAGTGCAAATGTAAAATCTGATATGTTTCCTAGTACACTGTAAAAAATAGCCCAATGTTTTATATGACACATAATCCAGTATAGTGCTATACAACACTTTCAGTATATTGTGGAATAGAATATTGTGTAATATTTACGAATATATTAGTGGAACAAATAACAGTTCCGCTGCTAAACAAATTAAAGCTAAAATATTGTGCTTAATTCTACAACACCATCAGCAAACCATTGGCTTCATTTATAATAATTATGTCTTACTAAAATACAAGCAATGATATCAACTGAAATAAAAGCAAATTGATTGAATTTTATATGAAACGTGTAACCAAAAATTACTTCTAAAAAGATTATAGCATTTTTAAGAGAAAACGCATCATAACATTTCCTATCATTTTTTGCTTGCGTTGGAAAGTGGATTTTTGATTAGTTTGGTGACAACTGTATATGCTTTATTTAAGTAACATTAGCATGGTATTGATTATTTTAAAACTTAACACGAAACATACATATATAATATTAATTAAACCTATTTTCTATTTGTATATTTTTTCTTACTTGAAACAAGTAAAGTATCTTTCCATTTTTTGCTTCAGATTTTTATTACACTAACTTAATCAAATTTGTATTTTTTTCCTCCGGCTACTTACATATCTACGATGATTTCTACAGGTCTTTAAATTATTATTCTTCCTTTATTGCGTCTAATATTAAGAAAAGGGTATACTCGTTTTAAAGAAGTAATATAATGTTAAGTATTTTGATTAACAACTGTGTGAAACAACTTTAATATGAAAATATAGCGGTATAAATTGATCATTTTATTTAAACCTTAAATGACACTCAATTATTTCGAATAGTTTTGCTGTAGCGAAGCTGTGTGCTTGCGTACTTGCAGAGAGTACTGTAGAAGCAGCTGATGAATTCATTTTCTTTAAGAGGATTGGGCATAATAAATTAAGAGCATATTCAATAGATGTAGACTGTCGGCACGCAAATGGACTTTCCATGTTTGCAATTCGGATTGGGACTTAATATTATATGTAGGTCTAAGATAATAGCGAGAGATATATTAGGAAAATTAGCCACATGATAAGAACAATCACACGAAGAATCCAACTAAAACAAAAAAAAACTGTCAGAAAAACATTACATATTTATTTTTAGAATTAAAACAGTGATATTTAACTACAAAATATGCATCAGTAGAGCGGGGGTAA
>NC_136492.1:130257018-130292018 GCF_053919585.1 Euprymna scolopes
ATCAAATTTTCCCCCGAGCGATTTATTATGCGCAGAATACATGTGTTTTACCTTGCCGTATAAATACACGTGTTTAGAGTTTGCAAAAATGTTTGAATTCTCGTCGTGCATATTTCATTACAAAAATGTTTGTGTTATGCGATATATGTTTATCTACTTTTAAAAGTTAAAAACACTATTTGTCAACCTGAAATATGTTCGCTTGCATTTTAAGGGTTATCTCCCGTTTTAGCGATATGGCCTGTAGAATAATCTAACGGTTTTCCGTTGCAATATATTGATTAGATGACCCACTTTGCCCCCATGGGTCGTCGCCGCTGCTGTTATCTGTCTTGTTATCCAGCCTACGTATTTCTGACGGACTCAACCTATTTTTTTCGAACACGAGTTTTCTATTTCTCATACGGTCATTGATTTCTCATGTGCCTTGTCCTCTAAGTGATTCCTGGGCTTGATAACACCACAGGGATACTGGCGGTGCATTCGTCTGCTTTGTATTCGCCCGGACATAATAAGATTGGGATATTCTATCTGCATACACAAATGCATATGCATAACAACGCATGTGTGGCGCTCTTTCCTATTCTAACCAAGGAAAACGTGTATATATATATATATATATATATATATATATATATATATACATTGCATATCTATAACCTTAAGTAAAGCTAACGTAATTGTCGTTCTGCTTCTCTATTTCATTTTAAGCCTATTCTTTTTAAAGTATAATTCGTTTTGGAATGGAGCCAGCAGACTTTTCAAATCCTATTTATTTCTATATTTTAAACCTACTTGAGTTAAGATAAAACATTCTGGCGACTAATCAATTATTATCGGTTGTTTTTAGTTCTCCACTCAGTCTATAAAAAAGTTGCAATTCCTTTAACACAAGAATATACATAAACAATAAAACAACGTATAAACAGGAAATAAATCCAAGTAAATTCAAGGCTAAGTTAATGAGAACAGTGATTTTCCATTGCTTTTTCACGCAGTATACATTCTCTCTGAGTTTGTTGTGAATATTACAATGGATAATTATTTGTGTTATGTTTTAACACCAAAACTATGCAGTGATGTGAGGTGTTCCCAAAACGAGGAACAGGTCTGCACAGCAATCACTCGTGATGAACCCGAGTTCCACGGGAAATACGACAAGGTGACAAACACGTGGACCAACCCCCAGTGTCCTTGCGGAATCGGTTGACGGAGTATCCTCTCCTGTGTGGATCAGCGTGAAGAACGAGGCAGAACTCCAGGTTTGCATGGATAATGCCTGGCTTGTTCCGTACCCAGAGGATAAGCCTGGACCACCAAGTGGGCTGACTCCTCATGATAACCGTCAGGCAAGAGAATAAACAGAAGGTTCCCGTAATAGATTACGGAATGAAACATTGTGCCTTATCACAGCTAAGTCATGAGACGCCAACGTACGTCCATGAAATGTCCCGATGCCAGAGCAAAAGAAGGTAATGCAGACTGTCTAGGTGTCTGCGAGGGGTGATGTATATTATTGTGCGTGGAATGCAGACCAAACCATTGCGGTGGAAAAGTATCGCCAATATGTTGATTGAATTCATCATAAATTTATACAAAACCTAATATTACTCAACAAGAAATGTCCTGTACTTCTCCATGAGAAATCCCGACCGCACGTTGCTAAGCCGATGTTGAGCAGTAGTTGAACAAATTCAGCTAGGAAACACTGTCTTAACCACCATACTCACAAGATCGTTCACCTATTGACTACAACTTTTGCATGCATCCCGACGACTTCATGAGTGACAAATTTTAAAACACCAAAGGTACATCAAATTTTCCCCCGAGCGATTTATTATGCGCAGAATACATGTGTTTTACCTTGCCGTATAAATACACGTGTTTAGAGTTTGCAAAAATGTTTGAATTCTCGTCGTGCATATTTCATTACAAAAATGTTTGTGTTATGCGATATATGTTTATCTACTTTTAAAAGTTAAAAACACTATTTGTCAACCTGAAATATGTTCGCTTGCATTTTAAGGGTTATCTCCCGTTTTAGCGATATGGCCTGTAGAATAATCTAACGGTTTTCCGTTGCAATATATTGATTAGATGACCCACTTTGCCCCCATGGGTCGTCGCCGCTGCTGTTATCTGTCTTGTTATCCAGCCTACGTATTTCTGACGGACTCAACCTATTTTTTTCGAACACGAGTTTTCTATTTCTCATACGGTCATTGATTTCTCATGTGCCTTGTCCTCTAAGTGATTCCTGGGCTTGATAACACCACAGGGATACTGGCGGTGCATTCGTCTGCTTTGTATTCGCCCGGACATAATAAGATTGGGATATTCTATCTGCATACACAAATGCATATGCATAACAACGCATGTGTGGCGCTCTTTCCTATTCTAACCAAGGAAAACGTGTATATATATATATATATATATATATATATATATATATATATATATATATACATTGCATATCTATAACCTTAAGTAAAGCTAACGTAATTGTCGTTCTGCTTCTCTATTTCATTTTAAGCCTATTCTTTTTAAAGTATAATTCGTTTTGGAATGGAGCCAGCAGACTTTTCAAATCCTATTTATTTCTATATTTTAAACCTACTTGAGTTAAGATAAAACATTCTGGCGACTAATCAATTATTATCGGTTGTTTTTAGTTCTCCACTCAGTCTATAAAAAAGTTGCAATTCCTTTAACACAAGAATATACATAAACAATAAAACAACGTATAAACAGGAAATAAATCCAAGTAAATTCAAGGCTAAGTTAATGAGAACAGTGATTTTCCATTGCTTTTTCACGCAGTATACATTCTCTCTGAGTTTGTTGTGAATATTACAATGGATAATTATTTGTGTTATGTTTTAACACCAAAACTATGCAGTGATGTGAGGTGTTCCCAAAACGAGGAACAGGTCTGCACAGCAATCACTCGTGATGAACCCGAGTTCCACGGGAAATACGACAAGGTGACAAACACGTGGACCAACCCCCAGTGTCCTTGCGGAATCGGTTGACGGAGTATCCTCTCCTGTGTGGATCAGCGTGAAGAACGAGGCAGAACTCCAGGTTTGCATGGATAATGCCTGGCTTGTTCCGTACCCAGAGGATAAGCCTGGACCACCAAGTGGGCTGACTCCTCATGATAACCGTCAGGCAAGAGAATAAACAGAAGGTTCCCGTAATAGATTACCGGAAATTGTAAGAACACGTCGAGTCACACGCGGTGGGGGATGACGTCTGCGCCAATAAACTGAGGAAGTGGCGGCTGCAGGTGGCGTACCCGGCACTCCTGGGCCTGCGAAGCGTCTACCTTCAGATACGCGCCAAGAGATCGCTGTGTCCGTTCAAGACGGTCGAGATCATAAAGACTCGCTTTTGTTTGACCAGGCTGAGGTTTGGGCTGAACGTGGTTCCGAACCTTATGACAGCTATTATGCAGGCGATCCGGCGTACGAATGAAGCCGTGCGAAAGCGATGTCGTCGAATATTGATGTAATGTTCGTGAACGAGAGCCTCATGTGTATCCAGGCGGTGAAAGAACACTTTGAGAGCTTCGGGCTGGCATGCAAGATGGGACAAAAGTTCCTGGCTTGCATGTTAGCGGCAGCACAGACGGACTCTGCTGGGGAAAAGGTGGTGACATCCCGGAAGGTCCATCCAACATAACGATTCGGAGCATTTTTTCCGTCTCCGGAAAACTGGAGGTCCTTTTTCCTGTGTGTAGGTGGCTCCGTGTGGCAGTGGTGACCATAAAGCGACATGCGACTTCCATATCAACATAATGGGATGATGACGTACGCCATCCCGCCCTGCGAAGCATGATGATGTAAGCTGTGAACAGAGTTACCGTGCAAGCGAGCTGGTGCGTTTACAGGAGTGAGTTTTCTGTTTGGGTGGACGCCAGCTCACTTAACCCTGGGCGTTGCTCTGGCGTCGACGGCTTTCTCGTAGAAGATGCCTACTGGCTTCGGGCGAGAAACGACGCCTGGCACATAAACCTTGCTGAGTTTTATGCTAAATCCGGCCCTTCAGTGGAAGGCCAGAGTGCTACACATCGTCAATGACTCCACGTGAGTAGGAAAGCACGTTTGTCAACAAAGGCACCGGCCGAAATGCTAATACGGAGACGATTAGCTTCCCTGACCGATATCATGAAGGAATACAACCTGAACGTAGATGTAACATTGGTGCAGTCCTGTCAGATTTTCGCGGATCGCCTGAGCAGAGTGCCACACCGTTGGCTAGATATACCAAAAGAAGATCAACGAGCCGGCACCTATGAATTTCTCCGCGGTGGGGTGGACACCCCAATGTAAAACGAGCTTTTTACTTCGCCAGGGTGGTCGACCCCTATCTGTCAAAGAGGGAGTGCAATCAGTTGTGAAAATCTTCGAAACCTGCTCGTCGATTGACCAAGCATCACTCCGTTAGAAGAAGGGAAAACTGTGTGTGAGAGGAAATTGGAACAGGCTCGCAATGGGCGTAACTCACTACAACGGCGGGCATTTTTTGACGCTCATCGATTGCGGACCGTCTAGATTTTCATTGTGGCGGCTCTTTCGCCGGCAGGAGTCGCCCGCCGTTGTCCATGACCTGGAAAGTGTCTTCCTAGATCTCATTTCTGAGATACTGGCCGACAAGGGCACCGCCTTTGTTAGCGAGTAGTTCAACATTTCGCAGATGGCTGGGTTATACGTCTGCGATTTCGATGCGCCCAAGGGCCTAGCAGAAACGGAATTATTGAGAAACCACAGGTGCGTTAAGACAATCGCAGCTGGGAAGGAATGTACGGTGCCTGAGGCGGCCTTTTGGTATAATGTCACCCGTAAGGAGGGCATTTAATCCTCTACCGCGCCAGAGGTACCACGTTAGGGGGAGAGGCGTGGAGACTAGTCCATTGCTCGAGCCGCAGGCGACGAGAGAGAGAGAGAGAGTATCCTAGAGGGTTATCTCGTCTGAGTCAAGAACCCCCTGAGCAAGTGGACCACACGTTACGGAACCGGCCGGGTTACTGGGGTGATCAGCCCGCCATCGGTTCGTGTTGACGGGGTGTCCCGTCAAATCAAGTATCTTCGATCGACATCACAAGCGCATCCGCCACACAACGATGAGAGCGAGACTGCGTGCGAGACAAGTGACCCATCATTCTGGGTTACAATGACCTCGTCGGACAGCAACCCTGAGATTAGCCCAGGACGAAAGCACAGGCGAGCACAAAATCCCCGGTCCCAGTCTGCGAAGAAAGACTCGAAGAAATAGGTCACCGTATTCCTGTCCTCTCTGTGATGATGATATCAGGGTGGTAGCGAAAATCGTGGGAACGCAGGCTTTTTTTAAACCGACTCGGTGTGCAGTCTCCCAGAATCCCGTGTTCTCCGTACGCACGTATGCAAATTTGGAGGAATCTGTAATTTATAAAAAATAGTCCACTGGAGTAGATGGAACAGATGTGAAAACGAATCCACAGAGAGTACTTACGGACGACGCTGCTGTAGTGAGATGAGATTTTGTGTGCTCTTTTCTCCTTGGTCACAACAATTCTACTTTTCACAAGAAAAATATTTCTATGAATGATATTGGAGATTTTTTTATCTGTTTAAATGGTTGACTGTCATTTCTTCAACAATTTCTCATAATTAAAAGAAATAATTTGTTTGAGTTGGTGCTGTGCTGAGATTAAATATATTTTAGTAATATTAGCTTAGCCACGTTTTTTTTTGTGTTGGAAGTTTTATATAGAGTATACATCCCTTTTGTTATACTATGTATTAAATAAAAATCTTCACAACAATGAATCTAATAATTTACTGAATGACAAAGTGCAGTGGACTTTTATACATTATGTGACTTTAGGAAATCGTATCAATTCTCCATTTGCCATTTTTCCCTGCAACACATTAAATCGCATCAATGATCTTTTGACGAATACGGAACAAATTATTGTCAGAGTGTGTGGAGGAATAATTTCCAGGTAATACGCACTAATTTGAATACGTGAAAGTGATTCCTCTTTGTCGATAATTATAGTAACTAGAAGCAATGCAGTTATTTCTAATGTGTTTAGTTAGCAGTTAAACGATTTCAGAAAATGAGTATGCCAAATATACTCAAAGCATTAAATCAAAAGGCTAGAGTGCTTGTATCAGCCCTCAGGCACGTCTAAAACTGATCTTAAATGCGGTTTACTAATTTTTAGGTTGGCTGATACCGTTTATATTTTGGCTTGCAATCTTTATGTACCTTCACAAATGTATACTAGACATTTGTATACAATTGTCCCTAAGGTTGCAATTATTTGTAAGAATTCTGAACTTATTTGGGTTGTAATTGTTTGTGCAGTTATTTTTTTTCGAATCATTTGCTATAAGCGCAACTGTTTGCGGACAGAGTAATGCTGTTATAAATATTTTAGGCGGTTTTCAATACGGTGTTCAAGCCTGAAACTGTTTAGCAATTTTAGGATGTATTCTACACACATAATGTTTTGTTTTTGTAAAGATACTAAATGGAACCTTGAAATTGACAGGAGAACAATCACCAGCTTCTCCAAATGAAAATCCGGACGCTTCAGTACTTGAGAGCACAGCTCAACGAAGTTTCCAGCCACGGATATGCCCTTTAATCTGGTTGTCAGTGGAAACGAGCTCATGCCACCTCATATATTCTTAATCGGTTGCAAAAGTGCTGAAGATTTTGTGATACCCTGATTCAATTAGGTGACGGCTGGCGAACCAGGGGTATGGCTGCAGGTCTCGGCGCCAACAATTAAGTCCATAGTTTATCTGGCTTTACTTCTCTATGCCCCCTTCTCCACCGACCTGAACCCACTGGACTACTTCGTTAAGCAATATTAGAAAATATAACCACAATTTTCTCTCACACAAACACAGCCAGTCTGGTCGCCACCCTCTGCAGAGTATTCGTCCAGCTTCCGCGGGACCCTGTGGAAAGGAATGCCTGCAGTTCCAGACGTGACATGACACAGTGATTAATGCCGACTGCTACTACATTTAATAGTTGTCGTCTCTACTACCTAATAAATTATTAAAATTGATTTTTGTATGAAAACTTTTAACATAAAGTTGTAGTATTTCTTTAGGTCGGTCAATTTAGCGTTCCAGTCTATAGTTTATGTCCTACTCATCAGGCAACGAAACATACACAAGTGTTTGTTTCTTACCATTATGCTGAGTGAGAATTGGTCCATTTATTTTACTGAGCAAAGGGTATTTGACTAGTTTTAAAATTTTTTGAAGGATCAAACCTTTTAGTAGTGCATTGACTGTAGACATTTTTGGAGTAAAGTTTGCAAGGGCTTATATTACACAATTTATTTTCTAATACTAATTTGTTTGTCTAAAAGCATTTCTTGGAAATCTGAGGACGACATTGTGTTATTGGCATTAATTTTCCGGTTGTGTTTGTTTCCTGTGCCTCAAAGCATGTTTTTGTTCGCTCGACAGTAGATATTTATATCTGCTATTTTTGCTACAAACACTTTTGGTACAAATGATATCATTGACATCATCTATGTGTTATTTTTCGCATGTAAAGTTTGGCTTGAGGAATAGAAAACCTACGATTTTCAAGCGTTTCTCTGAAATGTGTTAGTATTTACATGGACAGACAACTGTATTTAAAGAAAACTGTCCCCTTATTTTAGCGTGTAAAACCGTTATTTTTATGTGCTTAGATGCTAATCGGTTTGCTATGTATATTACTATTTTTTTATAATATATAAACAGGAAATATTTATTTTTTATTACTTACATCACAGACTGTTTTTTAAAATATTTTAAAATGGTTTTAGAATTTTCCTTTGTATCTTTTAGTTGGCAAGTTTTAATGGTCTTATTAATACTTTTTGCTACAGATTTTAGAAGGTTGGCTTAGATTCGTTCGATGTCAGAACTATTATAATTTCTTGTGCTGGTCATCATTGTAGAACTATCAATAATAATGAAAATGATCTTTTAAATATTTTATTTTAGCGTGAATGTTTTGTCTACATAGTATCTTTAATGAGGTGTTTGTGTGTGTGCATGTCTCTTTACTGATAACTAGACAGAGGATGCAAGTAAACAACACCATAGCCCGAAAAAGCAAGAGAGAGTGAGAGTGCGTGTGTGTGTCTGTGTGTGGGTGTGGGTGTGTGTGTGTGTGTGTGTGTGGTGAGCAAATAAAATAGAAAAATACTAGTTATCGTGTCATGGCAAAAATATTTGTCGCTTTTTCCTTGCAGCTTGGATAGATCTTAAAGATTTTATGAAAACTCAATTCTTATATTTGGGAAAATAAAGACATGCCATTAAACAGATTAGAAAATACTTTTAAAGTAAAAAAAAAGACACACCGTTAAACAGATTGGAAAATACTTTTAAAGGAAATGTAATTTGCCAACTAAATTTTAAAATTCATGAGTAGAAATTGTCTTTGTCATGAATCAAAAAAAATATTGAATATATCTAATCAATGTACTAAGATAAGAAAACTCTTGAAAGGTAACGATGAACAGTAGGGAATAGCCGCATGCACCCATAACAATGCATAATATGATCATACGTATATATAAATAAATATATATATATATATAATAAACACATTGTACACTCATTAACCCTTATCCTCGAGTGGCCAAAAGGCCTTTATAAGTGGTGATGCCATGTAAAAAGAATTCATGTGAGCAAGGAAACGATTAAAATCGTGTATATAAAAATCATGCGAACCCCGTAATTTTAAAAGAAAAAGTCGAACTATTTTTTGAATTCATAATTTTTGTGTGAAAATATTAAATAAGCAATGCTTAATTCAATGGTAATATCGGTAGTTCGAGTAATTCATTTTTCTTCGAGTTATAGAGAATCCATTAATACAGATTTAGGGGCTTTTTTCGTAATGTTCCCATAAAAATTATTTTATTTATTATTTTTATTTTTACAAATTACGAAGCTTTATCTATATAAAAACGCAAAAAATAAAGTATTGTGTGTTTTTTATTTACTACGGAAAACTATAAATTTAGTAAATGTATTTTTTGTTTACACAAAATAATACATTTCCACTGGGATTTACATCAAAATAATACGTGCATTATATGTCGTTGTCATTATTTAAAAACACTGAAAATTTCATTAAAATTAGTTTATGCCCTGACTTTTGGTGAGTTTTGTAAGTATAGGAGGGGGCAAAATGTTTACATTCATTTTTCCCGTATCTACTAGTAAATATTACTGATGAAGTTATTGTTTCAGTAATTAATAAAGAATAGGTTTTGAATGAGACTGAATTTGTTTGTTCTGTTATGGAGGAATGTTTTTGCGTATTTTTCGTAGATTTCTATGATTGAACAGAATCATAGAAATCTACGAAAAAATACGGGGTTTAAGTAATTTTATCTTAATATTAAGAAACCCCGTGATACCAATGAACCTTTGTAGACTTTCATAGTAGTACGTAAATACATTTGTATTTTTTTTCATAATGGTCCTGCATGTAACTTTTTTTTGCTGCATCCATCATTTCACAGCTATTTAAACTTTATTCATCAATATTACCTTTTATTCTATGGGAAAATTTAATCGTCGTTTTTGCAGAACATTATTCAGTTGCCGAAAACATTACAGTCACTTCACCGCATTCAATTTTATCACATACTTTATTTACGAATTTTTTTGTATCTTAAAATTTTTGGATAAAATCAAAATTTTCAATGCTCTCAATGTTTCCACGGTTCACTTCAACTGGTCCACCTATCATGTTTAAAGATTCATCAGAGGAAATTTACATTTACACGTGTTGGGAAATGAAGTTGACAGAGGGCGGGTGGCAAGAGTAGCAATATTAGGCTAGAGTATATATATATATATATATATATATATATATATATATATATATATGCATAATTATATACACATATATATATGCATAATTATATACACATATATACATATATATATGCATAATTATATACACATATATACATATATATATGCATAATTATATACACACATATATACATATATATATGAATAATTATATATACATATATACACATGCGTATATATATATACACACATATATACATATATACACATGCGTATATATACACACATACATAAACACATACACACACAAACACACACACATACACACACACACACACATATATATATATATATATATATATATATATATATATATATATATATATATATATATATATATAAGAATTCCATGCGTAGAAATAACCTAAATCACTGAGATATTATTTCATGGATGCGTTTAATAAATACTACCAATTCAACATCTTCATTCTACACTCAATGTAAAACGCATCGAGGAACTTATCTACCTTATCGCAGTATTGTCAATTTACATTTTAATTTAGTCATCCGCCGTATTAAATATGAAGAATCACATATTATATGTCAACATAGGAAATAAAATTTATAATAACCCTGTAATTATCTATTTAAGCTTGTTCACTTGAACGATCTCTACTGTAATGACGGCTGTCATTACAGGAAAAATGGCCATGCTTCAAATAGTCCAGAATTGTCTCCAAAGATAGAAATTAATACTACTTAATCATATCAATTTTTTGCCTTTTTATTTTCTGTCATTTTATAATCTTTTCTCTATTTGAAGCAATTATGTTAGTGGTCATGACTTTCTCTGTTTTATTGAGTTCGGGTATCAAACCGTCAAAGAGGAACTTGTCATCAAGAGAAAATGATATAAAAAAAGTTGCTATGTACAAAAATGTCCAGTTTCTTTTCTTTGTTAGCTGACGTTTTCTTTCATATTTTATGAGGACTTTACTGTCAGCCATTTTTTTTTTCATTTTCGCCATTTGGTTGTCAAGCCAAAGTCACGTTTGATCTCGCTCTTCGTATCTAGGTTATATGTTTTGTACTTTTTTACTGTATGTTGTCCATACGCACACACATAAATATCGGCTCCGTTGATCTAAACTTGATATGTCAAACTCAATTTTTACAGAAGTAACGTTAGAAGACTTGACATGACATAGCTTTTCGTAATAAACGATACGTGTAGAAGAAAAAAAAACACCAATGTGACAAGGAAGCAGTTGTGGTCGACTCTTATTAATATTTATATTTAGTTTATTCAAAAACGTTTTTAACTAGTATTAAAATTAAAGTTTACGATTGCATTGAATACATAACGAATTTTGAAACAAGTTTATTATATTATAATTAATCGAAATATAATGATATATAGTTGTTTATTCTTTATACATATGCAATAAATCAAATCGCTTGGATATTTTCTTTGTTATTCTCATTGTGTCTATAAGATTCAATGTGTACATATAGTGTGTATAATTTTCCCTAGAAAAATGATATGTTACTCATCAATGAATAATGTAAACTTGATGTTGAATATGACCAAAAACAAAATTGCTTCCAAAGCAAAGTTGTAAGAATACTATACAAGCAAGCACGTGATGCTTTACTGAAAACATCGCGTATAAAGAATATAAACTTTCTATACACTGTAATTCGGTTATGTTTAAATCGATTTCAAAATATGGGAGTGTATTAGTAACGTAAACATTGAAATTTAAAATCCTGTTTATAGAATCTGTTCAATTTAAGCAATACAATAATTATCAACAATCCACTTGCTTGTTTTTCCTTTTATCACATTTTTATGACATTGTTTTACTGGCATACCTGACGTGGAAACATAAATTTGCTATCTACTATATATTAAAATTTCTTAATTGCATCTACTCACACACACCCAGAACCATATGCATACACGCACAAAAACGCATATATATATATATATATATGTATATATATATATATATATAAATGTATTTTTTACACAGTGATCACCACTTACAAAAGCCCGGAAGCCACTCAGGGATAAGGGTTATTGCAAGTACATTACGTTAGTGTGAAGATTTGATGAAGTGTTTACTTAAGGGGCGGTTCATTAGGAATTTGTTAACGTTGGGCTTGAACACATCCAAGTTGTAGTCCAGTGGGAAGCAGGCAGACGGAACAGAGTTCTACAGGCGTTCAGTTTTAAGAAATAAGCTTTGTTAATGGAATCCGCGTTTTGATTTAGGCACATATATAGAGTGGGGGAAGTTTTTTACAATGGATTCATGAAAGATTGGCGAGGGGGGACCATATATATATATATATATATATATATATATATATATATATATATATATATATATATATATAAATGTGTATATATATAAAAGTATATATATATAAATATATATATGTGTATATACGTACATATATATATATATATAAATATGTATATAAATATGTATATATATAAATGCATATATATATGTATATACGTACACACACAGGCGTATATATATATATATATATATATATATATATATATATATATATATATATATATATTTATAACAAATATGCAATAGTTAAGAGCTTACATTCCTTTAATAGCTGTAAAGCTATTGATTACAATGCCCCGACCCTGCTCCCAGGTTGACTATTATTGTCCTTTTTCAGTTAAACCCGCGCATTTTTAATCATCTGCCCTCTAATGTAAATTAAATAATTTTTAATAACTATTTTTACTCTTTTCCTTTTAGCTGCATTTCAGATTTGATCAATTGTGACTTTTTTTGTATATATATATATATATATATATATATATATATATATATATATGCATTCCATGTTTAAAAAGGATGTGTCCTCTATAGTATTAGACCTAACTGAATGGTTAATTGTAGGTATTGACCATTTCATACCCTCTAAAAAGTTTCAGCAAAAACCTAACAGCCAGCCATGGTTCTCTCCAGAATGTGCTGCTGCCATTGCGCACAGAAATCACTTTTTCCACTGCTTCAAACGTAATAGATGTATGGAAACTAAAGCCGTTTTCAGGACTGCCAGCAACCATTGTAAGAAAGTAATAAGGAACGCAAGAGAGTTGTATGCTCAATCTGTTAAGTCCAAAGTAGCTGAGCAGCGGCTTGGTTCCCACCAGTTTTGGCAAATAGCAAACAGAATCCTGAACAGAAGCGTGTGCTCCATCCCAACTATTATCAATGGACCTGAGGTAATCTCGTCAGCATCAGACAAAGCCAAACTCTTTGTCAAGAACTTTGCAGCTAATTCTACCCTTTGCGACCAAGACCGCCAACCCCCAATATTTCCTCCTGTATCAGAAAACACGCTATGTGATATACGTATATCTGTACGTGATGTTGCCAAGCTAATCAAAAACCTTGATTCCAGTAAAGCAACTGGCCCTGATGGTATTCCAATTATAGTACTCAAAAAACTTCAACCTGAACTAGCGCCCATACTTACAAAACTGTTTAAACGTTGTCTTAAGGAGAATAGTTTCCCATCTCCCTGGAATATCTCATCAGTATGCCCTGTATTTAAGAATTCAGGTGATCGCTCATCCCCCTCTCAGTACAGGCCAATAAGTCTCCTGTGCGTCATGAGTAAGTTGCTAGAATCTGTGTTAAATACAGAAGTAATCAAACATCTCAACAAAAATAACCTTCTTAGTGACACTCAATATGGTTTCCGTTCTGCTAGATCTACAGCAGATGCCCTTACAGTTATATCGCATAGGATTAGCAAATCTCTCGACGGTGGCAATCTTTCTAGGGCAATTGCTCTTGACATATCTAAAGCCTTTGATAGGATATGGCATAAAGGTTTACTTCATAAGATCGCTAGCTATGGTATAGCTGGAAAAGTCTTCTTAATTATTAAATCATTTCTTTCTGATAGGTTCATAAGAGTAGTAGTTGAGGGGCAAAAATCAGAAGCTCACAGTATTAATGCCGGTGTCCCTCAGGGATCCATCCTGGTCCCAACTCTTTTCCTGATCTACATTAATGATCTTCCAAATCATATCCTTACATCATTTGTAGACATTTATGCTGACGACACTACCATTTATGGTACAACATCTAAGACAGTAAACGAGCAAGTACTCTCCAATTCTCTCTCCTCTGATCTTGAGCATGTAGTACAATGGGGAAAGGAGTGGCTGGTTACTTTTAATGCATCTAAAACCAAGCTTCTCTCTTTACATCATCAACATTTTAATCCACATTTGTCATCAATTGAAATGAATGGCTCTCGTCTTCAGGAGGCCTCAAGTTTTGACAAGCTTCTGGGCTTGACCATTACTCCTGATCTTAAATGGAACACGTATATCAAATCTGTTGCCAAGGCCGCTGGAAAAATGTTGGGATCTTTCTATCGATCCAGTAGATATCTCACTGCTGATGCTATTCTCTATCTATATAAGAGCCAGGTACGTCCAAGGATGGAATACTGTTGCCACATCTGGGCAGGAGCTGCTAGAAAGGACTTGTCCTGCCTTGATAGAGTTCAAAATAGACTTCGTAGCCTCGTAGGAGATGTCCTTTTCTCCTCCTTACAACATCTATCTCACAGAAGAGATGTTGCGAGTTTGTCTCTGATGTATCGTTATTTTCATGGAAAGTGTTCAACTGAGCTTCAATCTATGGTCCCCCCTCGCCAAACTTTCACAAGAAACACTCGTCTAGCTGTAAACACTATCAATAATTTCCCCCACTCTTTATCTGTGCCTAAACCTAAACATAGATTCCATGAACAAAGCTTCTTTCTTAGAACTGCACGCCTGTGGAATTGTCTTCCGTTTTCCTGCTTTCCGGCTGACTACAATATGGTTGTGTTCAAGTCTAAGGTAAATAAGTTCTTGATGAGCCGTTCCATATAAGTTATTAAATTTACCAAATTTTCATTACTAATGATTACTATATTGGCCAACTTCTACTGTACACTCTTTAACCCTTATCCTTGAGTGGCCTCTGGGCCTTGATAATGTGGTGATGCCTTTGTAAAAAAAAAATATATATATATATATTTATATATATATATTCTCTTCCTCTCTATATAAATAAAATGAACTCATTTTTCCCGTCTAACTTCCGCCTTAATAGGACTAAGAATCTAAACATTTTATGCAGATGTACTATACACAAACTGCATTACGATATCTGGTGTGTGTTATAGGCGTATTAGCTATCCACTAACTCAAAAATCGGTGCTTCCTATATTATATCTGGTGAGATTTAACTGCAAAAACCGGTTACGAGAAATGGAAGTAGTAACGTAATCTCTCTCTAAAAATTCATACTTCCACCGCAACCATTCACAGGAGACAGATAATGACGAACGCCGATTGAAGTTTTCATAAAAACTGGACTGCAATTCAGGTGAAATGCACCACGTGAAATCTTACGTTGATTAAAAATAATAACAAACACAAACCCAAAAACTTTACAAAACTTTACTTTATAAACTTTCCTCTCTTTCTGTCTCTACGAATGTTACATCTTGTTTATTTATTTCTTCTATCTTTTCGTTTTTCCTCATCCTTCGGCAAGTTTAATATCGTTTCTTTCTTTATAATACAGCCACATTTTTTTAAACATTAAAAAAAACAGAAATAAGTTTAATGGATTCATTGTTTCCTCCGTTTATTTGCACTTTGTCTGCTGTCTTTCCAATCTCTTTTTTTTCTCTTTTTTATATAAAATTATCTCATACATAATTTCCGTTACATTTTGCTTTGTTCGATCCCTTTCTCCCTATTTTCATCATTTATTTCTTTTTAAATTTTCCCTTAGAGGCGGCACTAGGAACCCATTTTGTATTATTCTTCCTTTTTTTTCCTTCTTTTTGAGGGTGTAAAACGTCCGTCCCAAGTTCGTATATAACAACATATTTGCTAGGTAGATTTCGGGGTGCTAAACCAGCGGGGATGGGGATTCTTCCATTACACCATTTCGAGCCACAGCAATGCCTGCAAGGGCACATCTAGTATATATATATATATATATATATATATATATATATATATATATATATATATATATATATATATATATATATATATATTCTCAGTATATTTGCATACATATTAGATTTGTATTTTTTATTAATGATGTGTATTCTTTTTAATTCTTATAGAATGGAACCAGACCGAACCGATGCCAGTCATGGTTTTCATCCACGGCGAATCCTACGACACTGGAAGTGGAAATATCTACGATGGAAGTGTCTTAGCAAGCTATGGTAAAGTCATCGTGGTCACGCTTAACTACAGGTTGGGTGTGCTAGGTAAGTTGCAATTTTTATGTAGATTTTTTGTGTAACTTGTGTATGTTTTTTACGACGTCTACACAACAGAAAGCCGACTTCGTGACTAACTAATGTCAAAAGTTATATGCGACATGTAAATTAGATGTTATTACTCATTGAATGATTAACGGTGTTTATTAAAACATAGAAAACATATGTGAAAAATCGACCAAGGTCACTCATTAATAATCGTCAGCATAAGAAAAAATATGCTTTATTTTAATAATGAGTGAGTTGTTTCTATTTATGCGTTTTTTCACATATTATTGGTTGACATATATGTATTTACATGTACGTGTTTACATATAAAGTTGGTTAATAAGATATTTCCAAATCATGCAATACTGAATGCCATCGTTCCCTTTTTATAGTTTGCGGAACCTAATTAATTTATGGCGTTTCATAAATATAGAAGAAACACATACATACTAACTTTAAATCACGCACGAAAAAAAAAACATTTCTAAAAATGTCACATTTATTCGTTGAGGCTCGACTGATAAGTCCAACATAAAACATTAAAACAGAAAAGCCAAAAAGGTGTTCCTACTTTACCATACAGCGACCGCCAATCTCCATGAAAGAACTGTGCAACCACTAAACAGAAACACATACTCCTTAATCTTAAGGTACTCTGTTATTACAGCATAGAATTACAATATAGGTTTCTGTTTTACACACATATTCACCTTTTGAATAAAATGTAATTTATTAGCTTGAATTATTTCAGAAAACAAATAACAGGTAAGAAATGACATACAAACAATTCTACATTAACAGCCAATGTTTGTGAGGTATCCGGGCGATAAACCCAAGTTTTCTTTACAGAAGGAATGCCAACATAAATGAACTGTCAGGTGTGTTAATTGGTGTTCAACTCACGCGCCTAATTTGCCATGAATAGAATAAATAATTAGCAAATATATAAATACCGTTATCATATAGGCAACATATGTATTTGATGGTTTCTTTTACTTTCTGTGAACCCCCACGTTCGTACATAATACTGCATGAATACAATGAAAAAAAGGAATATGTTCTTATATGTGCGTATTTTCCAGATTTTATAAAGTCCAACTAAAATTAATTTACTTATTTTTATACAGGTAGTTTCTGGGTTTTTTTTCCGTCGGTAAGCGATTCCTATTTCCATGTTTGTACTAAGCAACCACATTTAAGTTTTCCCTCTTCAATAGAAGTTTAATGATTAACGAATAAATTGTAATGGCTGTGTATTAGTTTGCAATGAATTTAACAGTTTAAATTCGTTTAAAGTTGATACAATGAATCAAAGTAAACTGTTTTCAAGGAATTTCCGCTTTTTATATCTTGTTCATGAAAGCTAAGACTTTCCCTAGTACAGTTAAACTAAAACAAAATAATACAGATAACAAAAAAATTATATATAAATAAAGAAGGCACGGCTGCCATTTTATTTCATGCAACATTTTTAATTTTACTCTTTATATTTAGTAAAAGAAAAGCGTATTAAGTTTTCATAATGCTTATGTTCATTAAAATTATATTCAAGCAGCAAATTGACATAATGTCATACATTCTGCAGTTATCTCTTACATATTGAACAATATATATATATATATATATGAATATATATACATATATATATATGATGTAATATTATTTTAGTGCACTTGTTTGTATCTCTTTAGCACATTATAAATATTACATCTAATGTTTGAAATTGCTTTCATTACTCTGATCATGAACATCTGCCTCACATTCTAATTTCTTTTTAGTATTGTTTTTTAACATCTTAGATCCGTTTTAGTCAGCAAAATTGGAGACCCTAGATTTTTTCAAGGTTATATATTTGTCTAACATATCCGATATCCTTCAGTTCAATAACATAATTTAATAATAATTTTCAGTTTACTTCCATAATTCAATAATAATCGTGTGTACTAAGTGCATAGGTATTGAGGGTGTAGTTGGTTTTATATCTATTATTACTGCTGTGTAATAATGTACAATTATGTTAAATACTAATTATTTCTCTTTATATTCTCTTTTATTATTATATTATTGTCGGATTCTCACCGGCCCATCTTCATTCGAAGAGTATCTGTCTCTTCTCATACCTAAACTCTATTTTCTATAGTTACCCCGCTTTTTTTCAGCTCCCCATACGCCTATTGCTGAGAGCTACGCGCGTTTTTTTTGTGTGTGTGTATTGCGCTTTTTATTTTTTGCGTTATTCCCCTTGAAACATCTAGCAAATCGTGTTCGCATTGAAATTCTACATCTTCATTCGGGAACGCGTCATGTGCGAATCATGAATAAAAACATGAATGAACAAACAGAATTTGAAAAAAGATCGGAGAAAACCATATCTGATTTTTTTTTACTCGTACACAAAATGCGTGCCAAATTTATATTATCTGAAATATAACATACAGTAGACATTTTATAACATTACTCTAATGTTCAGAAATATATTTTAAAACAGTAGATTTATCAAAATTAACAAAACATTAAATAGACGAAAAGATAATAAATTAATAGAAACCAGATACATTTTGTTAGTTGTATGTTAAAAAGTTGGTCCCATAGATGGGGTGTGCAAAATAACGGCTTGTAGATTTTGTTGATATAAAAACATTTAAGGATAATAAAGAAATCGGATATTTTTAATAAAAACGTGCATTTAATAAGTCTTCTATTAAGTTGCTATAAATTTGTAAGGTTATATAATGTAGTTGTTTCATGTATAATTCAATACGCCAAGTAACTATATAAGAATTATTCAAAAATGATTTCATTAGAATTTAATATAACATTTTCCTTACTAACCTGTGTATGTGTAAGTAGACGGAGAAGTACTGACAGTTCTGGCATATCTATCTATCAATCCATTAATCTATGTAACTATCTATCTATCTATCCATCAATCTATCTTTATATCTATCTATGGCTTTATATATCTATATTTTTAGAACACTACTCAACGAAATTCTGATCTACAGAACTGTTCTTTGGTATACAGACATGCGAAAAATGTCTTTCGTTCTTATCAGAAACAAGAAAACCTGCTACTGTTTAAAAAAATGAAAAATCGGTTCGTGGGGCGGATCTGATTTTTGTCCATTTGCTTACTGATTCCTTAATGCACATACGTGAATATAAAACATAACGTATCGCATACGTTAAGGAAAAGTAGTTAAAAATAGAGTTTTAAGCCCGTATCATACTCGATTGATGATTACATAACTTGACTCAGTGCTTTTTGGTTGTCGTTTGAATCGCGCTTTTTTTTTTCTTTATTTTTACAAGGAGTGCCAAATTTTTCGACCAAAAACCTCATGGAGCATGCTAGTATATATATATATATATATATATATATATATATATATATATATATATATATATATATATATATATATATAAATATATATATATTTAAAGGAGATTAGAGTAATAGTCTAAAGAGCTAAGTGTATGTTAATGTAATAAAATAAAAAGCTTTAGCAAACATCTAAATGACTACTTTAAACACAGTTCCTTATTTCAAAAAAAGAAAAACTAAAAGATTCATCTGCCTTACTTTTAATGCTAGGTTTATTTTTGGCGTCTTTTAAATTCAATAAAAATCCTCCTAAATTTGCTGATGAGGAGACCGTGCTTACCAAAAAAAACTATATATAATTGTTCTACATAACTTCATGTATACCACAAATAAAAAGCACGGATTTCCGAAACGATCGTACAGATAATTGACTTTGTTGTTGTTCCTTCTTATGAAACTGATTTTTAATTTAATTAAAATTTGATTTTTAAATTAATTTTTTTTTTTACTTTTTAAAAATATAAATCACATTACTTAATATATATATATATATATATATATATATATATATATATATATATATATATATATATATATATATATTATAAAAGGAGTTATTATTGCATGATCAAATCAGATAGAAGGAAATCACAACACGCAGTGAATGGTAGCTGTTTCAGAAAGCAGTTTTTGAATCTCATAAAAATACATCGAAATTGTGACATGTTTTAGTAATATTTTATGTATGGTATGTTTCTGGAAGTTTGCTTTATATATGCATAAACATGCCCCTGATAGTGTGTTTGTCTATTTTTATGGGATACTACTGTGCGTTTTATTGAAAGAGTAAAGTTTATTTAAATATGTAGTATCATCAATCAAAATGAATGTTAACATATATATATGTGTATGTGTTTGCTATGTGTTTGTATAAATATAAATTTTTATACTTATATGTGCATGTACATATATATATAAATATGTAAGTATGTATATATATACGTGTGTGTATGCGTTTGTGTGTGTAAACAAACCTTTTTTGTTTATCTATTGAAATGTTACTCCTCATATAAACGTTTAAGTACTACATTGAAACTGATTATTACACAATTGTATGCTCACATAATATTAGACATACTTTTTACTTCATTCATTTTCCATATATGTTCCTCAGTGCAACAATGAATATATATATATATATATGCGTGTGTATATGATTATATGTATATATATATATGTGTGTGTATATGAATATGTAAATACATGTATATATATATATATATGTGTGTGTGTGTGTGTGTGTGCACCTCGTTAAAACACAACGCTGTTAGGCATTCATATCAAGGTGTAAATGTTTTTATATACTGTAACTGGTAGCTTCTCTTTAAATATAATTGTACTCTCACAATCTACATTACGTTCACATGATTACTGCTAAGACAATCTGCAACCGAAACGCTTACGTCCTGAATAATATATATCCAACTTCTTTATTGTCTAATACGACAGTTTTATACTCACAGTTAGACCCCTATTCATCAAATGCAAACTTTGCCTGCCACTTTAAGACAGTTGCGCAACTATTCGTATACGGAAAAATATACCAACATCAATGAATTACCAACTTTCATGAAACCTTCCCAATAAATAGTTGCCTCTCTTCAAGCATATCAAGCCTTACCAATAAAAAAAAACATGTTCGCAGCACTATCTCTCAAAGCTGTGCATCAGAATAGTTTTTTTACGGTTTAGATATTGACCGAAATGGTACAGATTATATAAAATACTTTTTATATACTTGTATCGGCAAGAGATATGTCGATATTCATAATGACATTTGTAAATCTCCAAATAATATAAGATTTGTGGCAGACCTTGAATTCTTGTAGCTTTTATTATAGACGAAATAGGTATCTGTTTGCTATTTTTTAATTGTCTAATGAAAACAGAACAAACATAAACAGCAAACGGAAGATGCAGCAAATAGAGACGGGGAGACGAACGGATTTGTTCAGTAGCATAAAATGAGTTAACAATTATTCTCATCGTGGTTCGTAGCGATGTATTGGTATGCTTTTGCGTTTCGGCAGGAGGCTTCCGTGCACGAAGACTTCTGTGATGTCCCATCAAGAAGCATCATATTTTCCTGCTGCTTGCAATGAAGAAGGGCAGATATGCCAATCATATCAGGAAGGAAGTGAGCGACTTTAAATGGACACAGTGGTTGAACGTAAGAGCAACGCAAAAAAAGTAAACGAAATAAATAAACGCAACTACACGGTGAATGTAAAAATAAATTGACATATAAAAAACAGGTGTTTACAAAAAAAGTAAAAAAAAAATGTGTGCGGGGTGGAATTTAAAAGATCTGAAAAAGTAAATAATGCGTGCCACGTGAATTTCCCAACGAAAAAAAATTTGATTGATACTACTTCTAAAATATAGATACATAACTACATCTCTCTCACTATCTACCTATCTCTCTCTCTCTATATATATATATATAGATAGATATAGATACATATATTGATATATGTTTACCCCCATATGCACACATGAATATATATCCACCCACACACACACACACACACACACACACACACACACACATATATATAATATATATATATATATACAAAAAGGATGAATATGTATATGTATATAAAACACACACACACACACACATATATATATACAAAGAATATATCTCTCTACACATACGCGTGTATGTATAAACCACACACACACACACACATATATATATATATATATATATATATATATATATATATATATATATATATATATATATATGAGAATGGCAGGTTTATTTTATCACACAAATTATTATACAAAATTAATATTCCACGCGTAAATTTTCAGTATTTTCTTCAACAGTGACTGATAGATAAAGCCAGGTGGTAAGTTATTAAATCGTATGGGTCACACAGAATATTCTATTAAATAGTTGAGGTTATCTGCTTTAAAATATCTAGCGAGCATAATATATATATATATGTATATATATATATATATATATATATATATATATATATATATATATGTATATATATATATATTTCTGGCAGTTATCTTAGATATGTAAAGTATAGTAATTCCTTCAATAAGTACACGAACTCGAAAACTTACGCTGCTATATTTAATGTATTTGTTTATAAAGATAAAATAAAGTGCGAAGTAAGAAATCACGTAACACCGACCAAGAGGAGTTACTCTCAGCCAATCAAGGCGATAAGGGTCTCAGATAAGAATGCCTTTCTCAAACAAGAGGTATTGCTATCCGGATAATTAGTTAAGCTGTAGCGTCTACAAAATGAATGATCCCTGGGAAGACCCGAGTGTTCCTCAATAATTTATTTAAATGTTTTCTCATTAATGAGTTCAATGCATGATAAACGAGAAGCACCCATTTTTAAGTAGGCTTTTCCCATGCATTCATCGTAAAACTAAAATGTCTGCAACCGTGATATTTAAAAACAAAAACACAAAAAAAACAGACAAACTTTAATAATTTTATGATAATTTGTTTGAATTTTAAAAATATTTTTTTGCGAAGTAGTCCATCGAGTAAATCACTTTCGCTAATATATAATATTCAATAAAGGATGTATTATTTACTAATATATGCAATCTTAATTTAAAGTGTCAGTCTTATTGTACGAGCGTCCAGATAATATATATATATATATATATATATATATATATATATATACATATACATATATATATATATATATATATATATATATATATATATATATACATATATATATATAAACAAATGATCAATAAAATATGTTAAAAGACATCTTAAAAAACAGATTTAAAAAATATTTTATTTTAAAAAACGAAGCACAAGATAAGTGGATAGTCCTTAATCCGCGGAGTTTCGAAGAAATACTCTCCTTCTCATCAGAGAGCAGGAATTAGCAAAATGTAGGATCGGATTTTGCATATAAAAGTTTTTAATGAAACTACAAGTAAGTCACAGATCTTACTTGGTTAAAAAAAGGGTGAGGTAAGGGGAACAGGAGGCAAACGAAAAATGATAAAAAGATTGCACATGAATGGATAGTCCGTTGAAGGGTAAAAATCCAAAAATGGTAAATCCAAAACGGTCGAATTTAAAATTTTAATCCAATTGGTAAATTCCAAATGGTTCAAAATAATCCAAAAGGCAGAGTTCCTTGGAAAAAAGCGCAAATGGAATGAATTCCAAATCATTAAAAGAAAAGCACAGGAGATAAAATTTAAATCACGTCTGTCAAGGCTGGATGAATCAAAAAAATTAATTTTTTTTTTTAAAGGTTTTTTTTTATTTTATATATATATATATATATATATATATATATATATATATATATATATATGTATATATATATATATATATATATATATATATATATATATACAACATAGTATTTTTGGTCCAAAAAGATTTTAGATTCGACAAATAGTTGGTGCCGTCGGTTTCAAGCCAGATGCTTAGAATCGTTTTAGATATCCATATAAAACTCTCGTCAGAGGATACTCATCGGTGAAGAGAGCTTGATGCGGATATTAAAACGGCCCTAATTATCGGACTTGAGAACGGCGGTACGAATTATGTATACAAAATATTAATATTTTTTTGAATTTCCTTATAATTGAGGACTTTGCTGGATTGCCTTTGCAAAAAACAAAAAAAAAACTTATAATCTCTCTCTCTCTCTCTCTCTCTCTCTCTCTCTCTATATATATATATATATATATATATATATATATATATATACATATATATATATATATATATTTATATGATTTAAATATCATATTATGATAAGATATATATATATATATATATATATACATATATATACATATATTTATATGATTTAAATATCATATTATAATAAGATATATATATATATACATATATATATATATATATATATATATATATATGTATATCATGTTTTAATTTATATCCAGATGCTAGTTGACATAAGTCCAACTAAATAATTACAGTTTTACATGCGCATATGGAAAGAAATACCAGCCATATTCTTTAAAATTCTTATTTGCGTAGTGGTCGAAAATGATGTAATGTTTATAAAAAAATGAGCTATTAGCACTACATCTATCGAATTATAAATAAAAAATATGGCTGTATTATTGACAGCGTGTGTAGATACTTCTTAATAATCAGGATGTACACGGTGTGAAATGAGTATAATTTTAATTTATTTTATTGCCCCTCATAGCAGTGTGAACGTTTTTTTGTATTGAAATTGACTTGTGTACATGGTTTTCAAACATCGCAAGATATATGTGGGTTTGTCTGTGTATGCATAATTATATATATTTGTAATTTGATTTCAAGTGATTATGAAGATGTGTGTCTAACCTTTTAGACACTGTTTACATTATCTACAGATTGCAAAACTTTGAATGGGGCAGGAGCATGTCTGCTGATAGATTCTATTTAATCGTTTTTTAGTTTAACTTTTAAAACTGTCGGCCATTCAACTTCTTCGACAAAATAGAATAACAAAGAAAATATTGATGAAATAAGATTTTCATTAATGTATCTATATAATTAATTTCTTCTTAAAGTTAACAACTGTTCTTGATCTTATTAACCGTCTCGTTGAGTCGATCCACCTCTGTTAGAAGAACCCGCCTTTTGTGGTAAGCTCCAAAAACCCAACTATTTATGCAGTAAATCACCACATTCCATCCTTAGAGTCATATCGATTTATTGAACTCTACGTTAGGGTATGGCATACTGCTAAAGATCAATTTTAATTTAAAATATCCGTTTAATGTAAACGTTCTAAAAGCCATTTTGTTTATAGTATTTCTCTAAAAATTATCTTGTTGTTTGGTATTACAACACTAAATACATTTCTGACGTTTTGCTAATTCGCTGTATACATCAAACATCTTCAATTTTACTATTATTATCGAATTAAAATTATTCAATTATTGCATTAACACGTAGACATATACATAAATTGTTGCTCTACAAGAAACTTGACAAAGTCAGAACATAAGTTGAACATATTAAGAGAACACACATGACATTTTCTAATTACATTTTAACTAAATATCCGGAACAAAATAAGTGTTTGGAACGCAGTGGAAAAAAAGTCAGTTAAGACATGATAGCGGACTATAAATTGTTGCGACTAAAATATGCACAGTGCAATGCGACTATAACCTGAATACTCAATTGAAAAGATATATATATATATGTGTGTGTGTGTGTGTGTGTGTGTGTGTGTGTGTGTGTGTGTGTGTGTGTGTGTGTGTGTGTGTGTGTGTGTGTGTGTGTGTATTAAAGGTACATTGGAGCTGGGGATATACAGTTACAGATAATACTGCTTGAAGTTGAGAATAAAGCATCTGCTTCATATTTTCATGAAAGCTCGATTCATATCAAGTGGGATACGTTCAGGCAATGAAATTTGTCAATACCCTTGAACTACTTTTAGCCGAAAGTAAGGCACTTAAAAGTGATCAATGGATTGATCGATTGACAGGACAGTAGAGGGTATCAAATGAATAATCAATACGGTTAGAGGGTGACCTTTGGAGCATGACCGCCTTCTTTGAAAAGTGATTCACTTTTAGCCTTTGTGAAGTTTTAACAGAAAATACCATCTTGTACAGCAAGCTGAACTACTGTAAGGACCCATGGGACAAACTAGATAATCGAAACATCTACATATAAGTTTCGCCGTTTATTAAATTATATATGTAGTAAAAAAAGCAATATAAAGGATATACCTTTATATATCCTATTATATTTATCAACAGGTCTATCTTTAATCGCCTTAGTACACTATCGCTCCCATTCAATATTTTTATCTTACTATCCATCCATTTATATATTTCTCTCATTTCTCTCTCGCTACACACACACACACACACACACACACACACACCCACACACACACACACACACATATATATAATTATATATATATTTATACATACATAAATATATATACATGCATACATATATATGTATGCACGTATATACATAATGCATGCATATATGTATATATATATATGTATACATATGTATGTGTATATATATATATATTTGTGTGTATATATGTATGTGTATATATATGTATATACATGTATATGCATATATATGTATGTATGTATGTATATATATGTATATATATATATATATATATATATGTATGTGTGTATGCATATGTATGTATGTATATATATGTATATATATACGTATGTAAGTATATAAATAATTGTGTCTCTAAATATATATATATATATATACACACACATGGTGAACAAAAAAAACGGGCCCCGATTCTAATTAGGCCCCGTTCCTTAGTGTTTTGTCCAAATGAAATGAAACTTTGGTTATACCTAGTTTATTATATACAAAACATCACACAAAAACACTGGGGGCTTTGGATTTTTTTCTCTGGCTTCCATTCAGCTTTTGTGTTTTTGCGGTCACCCTCTATAAATATAATTGGGTGCCTAAATGCTTGTGGGAAATAATTGCTTGGATACAGAGAATTTTTTTTTAATGAATTCGACAGCAAATTAAAAGATAGGACTTTGTCATAAAATTGAATAGTACTTTTTCTCTTATTACATGTTAACATTAGTTCTTTTTATTTTTTTTATTCAACCGAATATGCCTTATCGTGCTTGCCTATTTTCATATAATAAAGAAATGCTGTTTGTATTTTTGGAGTGTGATTAAAACAATTAAATATAAAAATGTGTCTAGCTATTTGAAAATTGAAGACATAAATTCAAAAAAATATTTGTTGGCAACACTAATATTTAATATATTACTAGAAAATGCATATTATTGTAGAAATGTAGATTGCTGTGTGGGAGGTTTTTCAGGGACTGTTCGAAATTTAAAAGGTGGAACTTTGTATAACTATTAACGACTTATAATAAAAGAACATATTTTTCAAATATAGTTATATGCAATTGAAGTATTCAATATATTACGTGACGTACAGCTACAAGAAATAGGGAATTTTATTTCAAGCAACGGCAATTGAAGAATGCTACGTTCAATTAAAAACTAAGTTGGCTCATAAATAATGTCGCCTCCTTAACTCCTTCAATAATACATTTTATTTATCAATATAAGTACATAATTGAGTCGAATCATTTTTGCCAACTTGAAACAAATTTAATCATCCTATTGCATAGAAATCCGGACTTGTTGAAGCGATTAAGCGAGTTGGTTTCATGTATGCTTTTGAAGTATTTTTGGCGCAGAAAGTTTTCGAAATGCTTGAAATCATGATGATCGGTTGGCGAGAAGTCCGCTGATTATGGCGGATTGAAATATTCGTAGTTCGTTCAGCTTTTGCAGGGTCAGTTGAGCAACTAGCGGGCGAGCGTCGTCATGGAGGAGAATTTGCCCCTTCATTCTTAACAATCTCGAGCACATACATTGGAAATACTGGTGCATCTCGTTATTTTTTCGCACTATTTCTCCGCTTTAAAAGTTTCGCCCAGATTAAAGAAGGTGTGATAGATGAGGTCGGTCGTGGACAACGAAACTTTCACTGCCAATTTTCTTTTTGTGGAATTAAGTATTGTTGAGTTTCTGCGGCATCAAATCGCTCTGTGGAATGGTTCCAGTTGTCATAGAGGGGTCACCTCGTCACACACCACTATACGTTCGATAAATGGGTTGTTTTTTTTGGAACGCAGAAGTTGCCTGAAGAGGACTCATAACGGCATTTTTTTTAATTATCGTTCAGTTAATTCGGCCCCAATTTAGCCTACTTATTTTACTTCCCGCTTCTGTTTAAATAGCGAACGACTGTTTAGTGTTCGAATCCAAGGTGTTCAGAAACATCTCCTTCGGTTTTTCGAAGGTTGGCTTCAATTCAGGCTTTCAAATATTCGTTATCTAACGAGGTCGGCCAGTCGCAACGGCTCTAGGCTCTCATCACCATTGTGAAATTTCTGTAACCTCCGTTGTGTCACACGCTCGTCAGAGGTTCCTGGGTCAAACCTCATTGATATGATTAGCTGTCTCGGGGCAGCCTTTCATGTCTCTTTAACTAGACCAAAAAAATCACACGTATTTGAATTGTGTCCATACTGTCGAAAAGCCTACAAAAATGAATGAAGAGATTGATACCGGTAACGAATTAATCGATTCGATAGAGCGAACAACACGCTTAAAAATATATAACATGGCTATATATATATATATATATATATATATATATATATATATATATATATATATATATATATATCAAGGAATTAATTCAGAAGCTTTAATAAATTTAACCTAAATGGGAAAACCATATAATGTTTTCACCAACCTAAAATGCATCAAGTATTAGGTTGTAGCTTTAGATATAATTCAACCATGATAAGTTATCTTTCAACTTCTGACTCAATCATTCACACCAGATTAAAAACTTGGGCGCAGTCAAAACATATCCAATAGAGAGCTTATATTCTGAAGCTTATAAACACTCACTAAAATTGAAACCTGAAATATTAGGCTAACAATATTATGTTAAATACAATTGAAGCACCAATGCATTTTAATCCCAACTAGACCCATCTATTCAAATAAAACAAAACATGGAATTAAGTCTACATGTAAATAAACTACAAAACGACTTACAGACCTCTCAACAGATAAAAACAGCAGCACGAGGAAAATCTCACAGAAATCCCACCCTCGCTGTAAAATCAGCTACAGTCACACTAAACCTGACAATGTATGCTTAGTCCACTCCTCAGACTATCGAGCAAAAACTAAACAACATTTTTGATTTCTTACCCGAATCGGACACACATATAGACGGAGAGTTCCAAAGATCAAAGAAAAGTTAATTTACTGCTCGTTCAGAAAACACTATTCGGCAGAAAATGTTAACAATAACTCCTCAATCTATACTGCAGAAATTACAGCCATAAATTTGGCTCTAGATTATCACTAACCAAATCTCCAAGAAATCCTTAATATTTGGAGACTCATGATCAGTACTAGAATAACTTAATAAACAACTAAACAATCTCTTATTAATCACATTGGTGCAAAGGATTTATTCTACCATACAACACACGCCATTCTTCTACTGTTGGATTCCTTGTAACTATAGTTCTCGTTGAAATGAAAAAGGCTAACATGGCGCTAAAAGTTCATTAAAACTCTAAGGATTCGACAAACATACCCTATATACGGAATGCGAACCTTCCATAAACAATTTTATTACAAAAAATAAAAAAAAACTGGAACAATTAACAACATAAGAAAAACTACGTAATCCCAGATTATCACGGAAAGTAGAAGTATACTTATCACACATAAGGACAAGTCAAACATACGTAACTGATTCCCACATGATAAAAAGGGAAGAACCTCGCATATGCATACCTTGTCCCAAACCTTATACCAAGAAATACTTTTTACTTGACTACCTCAAATAAATTGACTGGCCTCAAATAAATTTCTTAACGCTATTAGAAGGGCACACACTTACAATAAAATGTAAAGGCCATTGAATAACACACTATACAAAAACATTGCCCGAATATACCTAGCGAAAATCTACTCCGAAATTATATGAAAATTTAAATCTTACATCATTATATGACTCAAAGAATGCCGATATATATGTAAAACAACCAAACAAAATAATGAAAATCAAGGAAGACTATGTATCAAAAATAAATCGATTTCTTACGCTAATGGCAACCTTCTACCTTGTGGGACTATGAAGCTCTCCATCTAGTCTGGTACACTGGTACGTCTGTGCGGGATATAAGGATATATTAAGTTTTGCATTCTCAGTTTCTGGCTTTTACTCTTGTCGTTGTTAGAAGTTTCTTAAAATATGGTGTAATGACAATGCATTTGATTTTTACAAATGCCATAAAGAAATTAAAACAAATATTGAAACATGTATGAGATCATAAGTGATTATCATTAAACATATATTGGGTTACTATTTTAATTCGCAATATTTTTGTTGCGTTAATCGAGTAGACTTAGAATCAAATTAGAGTGTTTTAATAATATTTGAAATTTACAGACATTTCATTTAATTATGTCCGATCGAAAAACATTATTTCTGGCACAACTGATGCATAAGGATTCGGTAAATATATTTCGAATATTCTATTGGAGACATGTAATTAATTAACCTAATAAACTTGTAAATCTCACAGTATTCGAATGATGCCATTTGGATTGCGGTTCGAATTACATTTTACTTTAATACTGTAATATTAGAGTTTGTATTTTAGAAAATAAAATATTCTCCTGTTAAGGACACATGTTTAAATTAAAACAAAACTTGTAATCCTGTAAAAAATACGCATAGTAGTTTTATTGTTTTTGGTCCTCTCGTTGATTACATAATAATATAGGACAGAGGTGTATACGGTAACTATGCTCCCCGTTCCCCGTTGGTTCTTTATTTAATTTTATGTTTGGTTGTTTTTGTTTTACGGCATATCAGCCTTTTTTCAGGTTATTTAATGTCGAATCTTGTGATTTTGAGGGACGATCTTTTAATGGAGTATATTTGTTTTTTAAGTCGGATTCTATTAAACCCATAGTTGTGACCTTAACAGGTACTACCACTCCGGGTCAGAGTAGCCCTGGGAGCAATGGCAATAAAAGGGTGGCTCCACACTCCCCAAAGCCGGCAAGCTGACCCCTCACTATCGGATATAGTTTTAGGTCATATCCAGGACTTATTTCATTTTAGCTATGGAATTAATGTATGAGCGTGACGTAAAGAAAATAGTGTTTTGTGACATAACAGAAACATTTCTATGAAAATATATCAAAATGAAAAAAAAAGAATATTTCCCTGAGTCTTTCTGTTTATAATTCATTATTTTTGAAAAAAAAGCTTACAGCCATTAAATTGTAAGTGGTTTGCACTACTTATTGGTAAATGTGCACGTAATAGATACCATACTACTTAATGTTAAATTCAAATTGTAATATATCTTTTCATTCAAAGACGAAATAAAAAACAATTGGCACTCTGAAAACGTAAACAGTAAACCAATACGTTTTATTGTCGCGTTGATGCTTTATTCGTAACGCAAATTAAAAAATATATATATATTTTGGGGGTTATTCATTTATGTTGGTAGTGTAGAAAAATGAATAGATTTTTAAGGAAAGATCAAATTTTGCAAAGTAAGGGTTGTGTGTATTTTTTACGCTATTATGTGTTTATGTTTATGTACGCACACGCAACTGGAAGTCGCAAAACGAATGTCGGTTTCACCCCCCCCCGTTAGAAGGTCATTTGAGTTTTATAATGATATAGATTGTCAAAAGAAATGTAAGCATATACACTGAATGGTATAACAAATGTGTCTGTATTTTGTTCACACTGAACTCCTATATAACATCACTGCCATACTATGAAAGAAAATGAACTCTGTTCGATATTCCTCTTCCAGGAGCAAAAAATAACAAAAAACATTTTTTTTTGTTATTTGTTTACTCGCGTGTTTGTTTCTCTTATATCAATAGTTTATCTTGTATCATCTGTGGACTAAAAATACAAAAGGCTTCAGTTAGTTTGAGTCCAGTTTTGTCTCTAGCGATTCCTTCTGGGAATATTGGACCGGATTCTCTTTTCAAATGCAGCGGGTTGATGCCGTGAATTGAAGCAAAATGCGTTCCTTGATAAGTATTTATCATTGTAGTGAACACGGCTAAATAAAAAAAAGAAGATTCAAAAGCAAAGCTCCACGCAAACCCAAAATCGGCTTATGCTTAGCTGGAGATGCACAGTCGGTTGGTTAAGTTGAAAGCCTTTCTTAGAGAGAAATGGTCTGAGCCACATAATAAAACCTATATGAACGAGGAAAAGTCGCATCACTGAATAAATACAAAAGATGTATTTATAGAATTGAATGCTAAATGAAACAACAAACTCACATATCTTTATTAACACCACGTCACATATATATAACTGATTATTATATGTATATATGCATATGCTATATATATATAGATATAATTATAGGTATATTTTTGTAATATATATATATATATATATATATATATATACAAATATATATATATATATATATATATATATTTACTTGGGCTTGTTTCTGTTATCTTCAACGATATTACATTACTGTGTGAGGGATGTTCTCATGTGGCTGGTGTCCCTCTTAGATCTGTAGAGTGCCACTTTATATTTGGACATTTACAAACAAATACACACAGAGACACACGCATGTATATATATATATATATATATATATATATATATATATATATATATATATATATATATATATATATATATATATACATTCTCGCAGGTGATAAAGATAAAAATGTTCAAGGGAGATCGAATAACATATTCAGTTTATTAATTAGATTACAGTAAGCAATTATATCGTATTATTACTAAAGTTTTATTAATTTTAAATGTTTTTACTTTAATATAGCGTTGCTAATAGGTGTTTTAAGATACTCTAATTTACGGTATGTAAACAAGAATTTAGAATTCATTTAAAACCTATGGTTTTATAAAATTAAAAAAATAATTATGAATACCGAAGGATTTCAGTACTCACCCAACAAAGACCATTGACAATCATAACGTAGAATTCTAGTGGAGTCCCATAAATAATCAGTGATTTTTTGACATGTAAGGCCTGAAAAGATACCCTTACAAACTAAGTGTGGTATTTAGTAGCTTATAATAATGACGAGAATTAAAAAAAAATGATTGAAAATATAAGACCCTCCCAATTCCAAATTACGGTTTACAATTTCAAATTGATTTTTATCCATTTGGCTACCAACTATATTTACCTATGGTATTCATAAAATCTTTTTCTAAAAATACAATTATTTTACGCAGTTACACCGCTCTCTAACCTTACATCGCGGAGGAAATACAATTTTAAAATATCAAAATATGTTTTTTTAGAATTGTAATACACGTATTTTTACAGCAATAATTTTAACCCAAGCAATTTCCGTAAAAATGCATGAAGTGTTTATTGGAGCCTATTATTTGTTTTGGGTTTTAATACAAATCGATTATTAAATATACCATCTTATGTAAAAACACAAATATAAGTTAAACACGAATAAAACTCCGATCAATATCAGATAGCACCCCCCCCGCAAAGGAAAACGCATTTGATTTTGGAAAAGCAAAATTGAATGTAACTGTTAAAAAAAAAACTAGACTTCTTTTGATTTGATTTTTATTCTTCTAGAATTTTACTTGTTAATATGTGACCTCAAATAAAATTATCGTAGTGTTCACGTCAATTTGAATAAATAGACTAGCAGCGTATTTGAATAGATATTATTTACCTATTGTTTTAGATAAATATATATTATAGTATGATCTAAAATGAAATAATGTGTCCTCATTCTTCTCATTGAACTTATGAAAATAAGTCGTGTTATAAGCTTACTCAAATAATGGAAGATATATAAACTGTGTTTCTAAGAGTATTTTGTTATGCCCTCATAGTTGTAATCTAAAGAAAATTTTGATTATTATTTTGTTACAATTTTTTCTAAATATTTAGAGACAATGAAAATCTATGTGTATTTTATGTGCCACCATAGTTTATAAATTTGCGCCTGTATTATTAAAATCGAGGACAAACAGACATTCCCGTAAATATTAGAAATAGTGTATAAAATGTTGAGGAAAAAAGATATATATGTGCATCAATTTAGAGTTGTAGCAAGTCAAATTATATCGGTGAATTCACAGAACGCAATTACGATAAAAAAATAAAATCAGTTATTTAAAAGCGCCGCTAATGGAATCTCGAAATTATGTATAAATACATGCTCATATTTTAAGGTAAAATGTAAGATGTATATTTAATGGATGAATTGCCAGATATGTGAGGCTATAAAATTTACAAGAAAAAAAATCATCTAATGATATATTGGTTCAGTATATATATATATATATATATATATATATATATATATATATATATATATATATATATATATATATATATAAATATATATATATATATATATATATATATATATATATCTTTATATATATATATATATATATATATATATATATATATATATATATATACGGAGAAAGAGATAGAGCGAGAGATATGCATATATATTTTTTTTTGTTTTCCATTCATCGTCAATAATAAATGTAGGCCTAAATTGAATATAAAATAATTAAATATGTATGCTTACGTATTTGAATAACAATCCAACATCACACACAATATATAAAAATGTATGCATTTATATAAATATATATATATATGTATATATATATATATATATATATATATACATGCATTCATACATATATATGAATATATGTATATATATACTTTTGTATATATATATATATATGTATATATATGTATACGTATATATATATATTTATATATATGTATAGACATATGCATATATATGTATATGTATGTATATATGCATA
>NC_136492.1:130294518-130299518 GCF_053919585.1 Euprymna scolopes
AGATTTCTTTATTCATACAGTAAGGATGATACAAAAATTAGGAGTTTTACATAAGACAAGTTCTTTATACTATAGAGTTTCTAAGTATAATTTATCCCATCAGATGAAAGAATGTGCAATGCAACATGTGTGACGCCTGGCGATACTTTTACTCGGAGCGAATAATTGTATTAGATAACATGCTGAGACTGTTTGGAGGGAGAATTAGAGAACTAAATCGACTACTTCAATATGGGAGCATTGTATCTTTATTATGCAATGAATGCGCGTGTCCAATATATCTACCATGGTAAGCTTATGTGTGTGGGTGTGTCTGTGTTCGTGCGTGTGAGTGTGTAAAATGTGTGCATTTTACCTCTCGGAAATAATATAAGAGAAGTGATTTATAGAGTATACTTATTTAATCAAATACATTGATCTCAATATATAATATTTTGATTGCAGAAATTCATATCCAGCCCAAAGTACGTATGTTTATACAACAGATGTCACATAAAAAGTTGGCAACACTGTAGGCTAATATTTCACGTGCCTTAAGACCAACATTTTAAACATAATTACAACAAAATTCTACAGTCCTATACTAGGAGGAACCTCATCAGAATCGGAAGTAGAGAAAGTAGTTCTTAGTTTTTCCTCTAAGTATCACGCCCTCATTCCACCCCTAGTAAATACAATAAGAATGTATACATATTTTAAATCTCACAACCGTCCGTTACTGGATCATAAAGCCATAGGCATAATATTTTTTTCCTTATCCGATCAAAAGATAATACGGTCTCTCCTGACTAATTCGGCTCTGTATGATTTGCTGAGCACAAACCATTCCTACATTCCGGGTTTATGGTATTCGCCTTCAAAACGAATGCTTATGCACTATTTAAATATAACGTGTCAATGATATCTAATTTTGTCTTCTGAGTAAATTTCTGCGTTCATTTACTAACATTTTACAAAGTCCTCCTCTCTCTCTTTCCTTCCGTATCTCTCTGGATAAATTGTTCCTAACACTCTCTCTTTCTTATTTTTCTGCTCTTCCTTTCTTGCTCACTTTTGACATTTCTTCTCATGCTGAATGGACAAAAGTATTTGCAGCGATTCCGATGTAAAAAAAAAACAACAAAATATTTATTTTTTTAATTCTCTCTCTCCTCCCTCTCTCTCCCTCTCGCTCGCGCGTTCGTTTTGTACATTTGTTTCAGCAATTAATATTTTTCAGATATTGTTACATTCTTGTTAAGTGTACTTTAAAAATAATTTATTTACAAGTGCGCAATGTATTAAGAGCATCGCTTATTCAAAGAAAAAATCGCAATATATTATACTGAATTAATAATTGTTTGTTTGAAAGGTATCTGTTTTTTTCTCTGTTCGGAGCTTTGATGCTTTTATAGCCTCGGTAAGTATCTTTCCTGAGCTGCGTCCCCATTTCTCAAACCTTGAGTAGTGGTAGCAGTGCAGAAGGATTTTCTTTTGCTCGACAGACCATGACTGGGTTTTAATCCCCCTTCTGTTTCTTTTGGGATATGTCAAGCGCGCTGGAGGAAGGACGCTTGGTCCATCTTGGTCATGGACTGGTTGCTGCCATTGTGTGATCTATGGGGTGATTGGGGTAAAACTTTTTGAGGCAAGAAGGTTCACGCCATTTCTTTCCCCTTCCTGCCTGGTGCGTAAACAGGATGAGGGGCCCTTTTTATCCTGGGCGACGGCCGTTCAGTATGAGTTCCTTTTTTGGCATTTTTCATGGTTGTTCCTCAGAGTGCACGGCTTCTTATTGATTATTCTCAGCTTCCCTCTACCTACTTTACATAACCCGGGGGACGCACTGGATGATCGAAGGAAGGCGGCACACCACTTTTTGAATGGAATGGTTTCACACGTGTGAAATATTCCCATTAATAAAAGGTTAAACAATTTTTATAGTCAACTATATTTTTGCCCCCCCTTATGAGAAAAATATATAAAACACGTTAACGTTTTATATAAATTGATATTTTAAGACATTGCTATTTAAATAACGGTGTTTATTTAAATTTATGTGTCATATATTTCATCAAACTGTTTAGATATTTTAAACACACATTTACTTTCAGAAAAATGAATAGAAATCTTTGAATTTTAATGAAATATAAATCATTAGTAATAATTTTTATATGTATATAATAAAGGTAAAGCCGAAATTCTAAACCATACAATATAAAAAAGAATAAGTGAATCGGTTGGATAATGAACAGATGGTAGAATAATGATGAGTATGGGACAAACGCATCAAAATTAAAAAAAAAAAAAAAATATAGAAGTATAAAAATTACTAAGTTATCTATATATATATAAAAGCGAAAATTTGTGTATGTATGTTTGTGTGTGTATGTATGTTTGTGTGTCTGCTAAAATATTTCGACAGACACAAAAACAATTCATAAACTTGTTCTTATATGAAAGTTCCACCTTCCGGACGATATACATCGAAGAATTTGCCCAAAGTGGCCATCAGAAGTGCGTAAACTGATCGATTTTCTGCAGGCCCCCTCAAACGTGACATTTTAATGTTAAACATTACATATTTTTAAATCTATTTATAACTGCCCCCAAAAATACGGCCGCCAACTCTTCTACATAAAGTATACACGGGGCCGTTTATTTTGGGTAAACGTATTTAAAACTCGCTGAGTCATGTCACGTGATCTTGACGTCAGCAACCTCTTATGGCGGTCTGAATTTACAATATAAATATGTTGTTATCGGTAAAAAAAATAATTAAGGCTAAACTATGAACTTCTACGCTATGGCAACGTTACCAAAATTATTACCACATGCAACATAGGTAGATACGATAGTTAAACGAAAAATAAAGTCAAGCCAAACATTGGAAGTAAACAAAGAAAAAACGCTTACAAAAAATATTAACGATCGACGTTTTCTGTAAAATAAAAACAGCCATACGCCATTTTCCAGTTTTAGAGTAAGACAGACGAAGTGAGAGAGAGAGAGAGAGAGTGAGAGAGACGCAGAGAGAGATATGTCTAGATAGAAAACGAAGAAAAACGTTAACTTTTTCACCCCGAAATCGACAATTTTCGACATGGGGGAGGGTCAACAGCTCATGCGTCAGATGACGTCATGACGTCGTGACCTGATTTACTTTAAATAGTTGATAAACCGAACAAACTTTATATACGCCGCTTTAGCTCAGGTAGTTAAGGCCTTGGTTCATTATCTAAACGTTTTGGGTTCGAATCGTGGTGTGAACTGTCTTGTTTTTCGATTTTTTTAAATTTAAATATTAAACCTTGTATTATTTAAGCCATTTTTCACGTAACGGTCGTTCGTTTTTCTGTTTTAATCGTTCGCTTGCCTTACGTTTTACCCTCCCCCCGCTTAATTTAAACGTTGTTTTCTTTTCTTACTTCGCTTATAATAATGCTTACATCGTCATCGTCGTCGCCGTAACGCTCGACGACTTTCAACCATCTTTCACTTCTGGCTGGCCGATTTTATTTCCCAACTTCGCCTCAGGGGTTCGGCTTCGATCCTACCCCCTGTTTCTTTTTTATTTAATATCACACACCCCTGCAAACACCCGGGCAAGTCCGGGTACCCGTCGCTAGTTAAATATAAAAGAATAAAATAGAGATATAAAAACTACGTGCGTAATATTAACATCTAGTAAAAAAAAAAAAATATTCGACAAAAAGTAACATTTTCAGTAGTAGTAAGTTCTAAATAAGTCAGGGAGTATAGATGTACTGCAAAGTTTTAGGTTCTTGCTTAGTTAAAAGCTGTGTCGACATTTTGTTTTAAAATAAATAATAATAGAAACAGAAGCTTCGCTGTAAGATTAAATGTCTTTGTCAAGTTTTAATGTTATTCAGGTGACGTTGTTTTCTTTTTTTAACAAGTCATATCGCTATTGAAGACAAATATTTGAGACCATGCATCAGAGAGATTTACAAGATGTTTGTTAACGTTACATTTTACGTTCTGCATATCAGTACAGCCATGGAAGCATGTAGGAAATTACACACTCTAACTGTTTGAGTAAAAAATCTATTATAATTGAACGTTTTCTGGCCTTTTGTGACCTCAGCAGTCAAATGGGTGAAATTTATTGCTAAGCGCTAAGCGTGTTTGTCCGGGGATATGTACCTCGAGGTGGGGCAATCACAGCGAGTTCATCAGAACATATTCCATAAAAATATTTATAACACAGGCACAGTTATTATTGGCTTTAAGTTGAAGTAATAGACGACTCTCTGGGCAAGCTGTTGCTCCTTCTCCTTTTCCGTGCATCCGACATTTTTATTAAATAGTATTACTGATTTTTCGTTACGGACTTCATTATGGATTTTCCAGAAAACTTGAGTTCTCATTTTTTGCGATTTTATGCGTTCCCTGATCGTTGCGGTTCGGGAGGGAATGTTGTAATATATTATTTAGTATATTATACCCGGAATGTGAATATAATGAAATGATATTTTATCATTTTTTCGGTAGAAAATTTTTGGAATCGACAATTAAATTCGAGATGTAGTCCGTGATTCCAAATTTCTTACGCCTGAAGGGAAACTACTTTGGTTTATAGTAAATAATGTAAGGATAATGAGTTCCGCTGTGCATCTAAGAAAACATATGAATTAATTTCTTCTATGAATAACCCTTGAGTATATATAATTGAATATCAAATCGTACGGGTATCAGAAAACTAGAATAACAAAACAGATCTCTAATTTTATTGCCCTTTAAAACGAGTTAATATCACTGTATTTTTATTTCTTTATTGTTTTAGAATGTTACACTTTTTATCCCATATTACTTAATATTTTTACCCCATTATTCTACTATCTGTTTATCCTCTAGATTATTTATTGAACAATGTTTTTTGTATCCTTATTTAGATTATTCTAAAATAACCTCTAGCATAAACCACTTATTTCAAATAAACAACTTTCCTACTAAGAATCCATTCATACATGTAATCAAATACGACATTTTTCATTATA
>NC_136492.1:130304518-130309518 GCF_053919585.1 Euprymna scolopes
AACAAACCCGACAAGCAGGCAAATTCCAGCTCCACACAGTAGAGATCGAAAGGTGTAAGAAAGCGTTCTATTCCAATAGTTTCTTCTCCAGAAATCCTAGGTTTGGAACTCTTTCTCATGATTCTGCTTTCCTTCCGATACTGACATGCAGAAGTTACAGTGTAATGTGAACAGACATCTCATTGCTCATATCCCTTCAAAATACCCTTGCAACTTTCGTGCCTAATATAAATCGCCTATATTAAACTGGGGCTGTGCCTAGTTTGAGATGAAAATTGAATGATCAAAAAAATCCATCTAATGTGCATAGTTTTTCAAAGTTTTATTTTTCTTTGCGTTCATCACCCGCGTGATTGTTTCGTTTCCTGAAAGTCATTATATCTGCAAATTGTTTACAATGTTTACTTTTATTCGTGTTTGTTATTTTGACTTACTTTTCTATTTGCTTTGTATCTTGTTGTTTTTTTTTTTAATGTCTCATCAGGTCTTCTTCGTGTATCTGCGTTTCCATAGCTGCCGGTTATAATTTCCTTAATGCAGTCCCCTGCACCTTTAAGTGATTTCATGTAGTTACTCCTTCTTTCCTTATTATTTTTAGTAATGTTTACTACTTACACAAATAGTATTATTCATTTACCTGACCAAATACTATGTTAGTTTTTATTCTACCATAATTATCCCCCTTATATATATATATATATATATATATATATATATATATATATATATATATATATATATATATATATATATTTCTGGATCCAAAGACACATACAGTATGTAAATCTCATAAGTTATTAAGCCTTAATAGTTGCGAAATAATATTCTCCTTTATAATAATAAGATTTATTTGAAAAAAAATATTGGAATGTAAAATTCAGTTGTTTCAATCATGTAACTTAGGCTGATATGGATGGGAGAAAATGTATGGTGTTTGTTTCCGTGTAGTTGTTCGCCTCGTTATATTGCCTCCATTAATTTCATTCTGAAGTTTTATTTATTCTAATAAGTACAAACATTACAATTGATAAAATGTTCGCATATTCAAAAGTTCTATAATTTATATTTGGTTTCTCTATGAAAATCTATGTGTTTTATGAAGAAATCTATACCATCTCCGTTCTTTAACATTATCCCTGGCGAAGAGAGCGATATTATGAAAATCGTTTCTTCTTCTATTTTATTTGGACAGATTCTGATTATGAATCTGCTGAACGCTTCAAAAAATATCAGAAAGAATGAAAACATTTGCCTCAAAATGGCCAAGTTCGTCTCAATTAGTGAATGAACAAAGTTGACTAACATTCACTTTTTTATGTTTGCTTCTGAAGAAGATCTCACAATCAAACAAAAATATACACATGGTAGACTGTTCATATGATTCATTATATTAATGAATAATGCTGTGTAGCTTTAAACAGAAGTCATTTCTTGATTATTTTCTAAAATATTTATTGCTGATGATTATCACCCAGCCCTAATGTGATTATATTATGATTATTATAATATTAGGAACACACTCAAGATTAACGACTTACACAAACACACACACACACACACGCATATATATAAAAGTGAAAGTGTATGTTTGTTTGTGTATCTGTGTGCCTGTGTATCTATTTCCCTACGCAATAAATCTGTCTACAGACTAGAAATTTGATATAGAGGGTACTGAGATTTGGGAAGATCAATGTGATCGGTTTTTAGCCAGAAATTTGGCGATAAAGAGTCAAAGTTCAACGATTTGATCCTTGAGAACTCTACAAAATTCCTCCGAGAATTTTCGTTCTAAATGGATCTAACTTAATATCTTGATTTGAGTCCAAAACATTAAATGTTAAGGGGTCATATAATGGGGGTCAAATTAAAAAAAATGACCGTTTTTCTTTTTTTTTTCTTTTTTTTTTTTGCTCAGAATTCACCCCCATAAACACGGGCAACGCCGGACACCCATGCTAGTACACCTATAAATATTTAATTTCTCGGTTTTTGTCCATTTACTAGTTTAATTGACTCTTACTAGCCCACACACACACACCCACACCCACACACACACACACATATATATATATATATATGTATGTATATATATATATATATATATATATTTAAAAGAGTGTAGCCATCAACAATTGTGTTTTTTTTTAAAAGGTTTTCATCATATTTTTATTTTCAAATATTTTTATAACGCGTTTCGAGCTTAGGGTGTGCTCTCTTCAGATGTTTTCGTAAAAAAGTTTTTCTTTAAAATGGGAGTTTGTAGAGTTACCTCCGCTGATATGAAATATGTATTTCAGAATGATGCGTGTGCTCAGACATTCTGACTCCAACTGTAAGTGTTCAAAGTGTCCGGTCAAAGTTATGTTCAAAGAGTGTTTTTTAGTCCATATGGTGAAGGTTTTTATGGGTTTTTTAGGGTTCTTTTTAAAAACTTTCTTTCCCCATGAATAGCATACACCCACACACAATCACACACGCATACATATACATTAATGTACATGCACACATGCACACGCACACGTACGCAGGCACACCCATACACACACGCACATACATAGAAATATATGTAGGAGCATACACATATACATACCAACCTACACACTCACACACGTACTCGCATACAATTATTTTAATTTTTTTTTATTTTTTATATATATATATATATATATATATATATATACTTTTTTTTCTTCCAACCAAAACACGCATTTATATATGCGCTTAATCAGTCAGACATACGTACACGCACCCACACACACACAAGTAAGATGGAGAATAGGTAGAAGATATATATACACACACATACACGCACATACACACATATATGTACACACATATATGTATGTGCACATACACTATCAAACATCCACATACTATGTAGGCACATACACACACATGCACACACACAGACATATGCAGGGGCTCACACATACGCGTATATCCATATCCACACGAACACATTTACCCACTCATACATGTGCATACATATGTATAGATATATACACACACATACATACGGATGTGTATACACTCATCCAACTATATATATATATGGGCACATGCACTCACAATCACACATACACATACATAATAATACTTCCCACCCTATGTATATATTAGTTGAAGTTTCCTTTCTACTCCAAGCACATATGCATATATGGATTCGGTCACCCAAACATAAGTGCACGTATACACACAAACAAGATGTAGGATAGATAACAGATGATATATATATATATATATATATATATATATATATATATATATATATATATATATATATATATACATATATATACACACGCATACACAATCACGTGTGCACACCCACGCACACACACATATACACACGCACACACGCGCGTACATACACATACATACGTATAATTTCTAGTTGTTTGTTTAGTTAAGAGAAATGGTACTGTACTGGGTATGGGCGCGCGCACCTGCGAAAGTGTGCGTGTGCCTTATTGTCCTTTTTTTGTTGTTTCGTGTGTGAGGGTGCACACCTACCCAAGTATGCATGCGTGTAAGTGTATTTTGTGTTTTGCCTATTTATGTGTATAATTATGGAGAGATATTTAAGGTGGGGTAAAACTTTGCTATGAAATTTTTTCCTTGTGTTAGCAAGTAGAAGTAGTTGTCAGTTTGGAAGATGGGCATTATCTCGAATCTGCCTCGACTGCATGTGTGTATATGTTGTGATACATGCAGGTGTCTATTTTCCGCGATTTTGATGTTGGATCGGTGTAGGGCTACTCTATTACTAAGCTTTTTTGTAGCGCCTATGTAGGATTTATCGCTTGGATTGGAAAGGAAACTTCAACCAATATATACATAGGGTGGGATGTAGAATATGTATGTGTATGTGTGATTGTGAGTGCATCTGCCCATATATATATATATATATGGTTGGATGAGTGTATACCCATCCGTATGTATGTGTGTATATATATATACATATGTATGCACATGTATGAGTGGGTAAACGTGTTCGTGTGGACATCGATATACGCGTATGTGTGAGCCCCTGCATATGTCTGTGTGTGTGCATGTGTATGTGTGTGTATGTGCCTACATAGTGTGTGGATGTTTGTGAGTGTATCTGCCCATACATATATGTGTGTACATATATGTGTGTATGTGCGTGTATGTGTGTGTATATATATCTTCTACCTATTCTCCATCTTACTTATATGTGTGGATGCGTGTACGTATGTCTGAATGATTAAGCGCATATATACATGCGTGTTTTGGTTGGAAGAAAAAAAAAGTATATATATAAATATATATATATACATATATATATATATATATATATAAAATAAAAAAAAAATTAAAATAATTGTTAGCGGTGGATGTATGCGAGTACCTGTGTGAGTGTGTAGGTGGGTATGTATATATGTATTCTCCTACATATATTTCTATGTATGTGCGTGTGTGTATGTGTGTGTGCCTGCGTACGTGTGCGTGTGCATGTGTACATGTACATGAATGTATATGTATGAGTGTGTGATTGTGTGTGAGTGTATGCTATACATGGGGAAAGAAAGTCTTTAAAAAGAACCCTAAAAACCCATAAAAACCTTCACCATATGGACTAAAAAACACTCTTTGAACATAACTTTGACCGGACACTTTGAACACTTACAGTTGGAGTCAGAATGTCTGAGCACACGCATCATTCTGAAAAACATATTTCATATCAGCGGAGTTAACGCTACAAACTCCCATTTTAAAGAAAAACTTTTTTACGAAAACATCTGAAGAGAGCACACCCTAAGCTCGAAACGCGTTATAAAAATATTTGAAAATAAAAATATGATGAAAACCTTTAAAAAAAAACCACAATTGTTGATTGCTACACTCTTTTAAATATACATTTTTTCTCTCGTTGCAACTACCCAACCATCACTTTAAATATATATATATATATATATATATATATATATATATATATATATATATATATATATATATTGGCAGCACGTCATTATTAA